>NW_022196895.1:75788475-75788886 GCF_008632895.1 Mastomys coucha
GTTGGAGTCATCTCCTGTAGAGCTTGCCTAGAGGAATTCCACACACGCATCACACACCTGTCAGACCCAGTGGATGTGTACAGCGACTGGATAGACGCTTGTGAGGCCATCAATTAGTAGCGTTGACGAGGACTCCGCAGCCCCCATCTGGCTACCAATCCAGAGACATTCCAGGGCTCCAGGGTGTAGGTCCAGGGCTGGCACAGCCCACCCACCCTCTGTGTGGATCGAGTGGATGATGTGAACGGCTCCGTGTGCGCGCCTACACCTGAGATTGTAGGGATGAAGGCCAACAATTGCTGGGTCCTCCCAAGCAGCCCAGGGTGGCCCCACACAACCCTATTCCTCAAGTGACTCTGAAAGCCTTTGACTTGCTGCAGTCTTCAGCCCCCATCCTGTCTTTGAACCTGC
>NW_022196895.1:75810096-75815970 GCF_008632895.1 Mastomys coucha
GTTTGCACTGAGTATCTTAACAATGCGGACTCCACTGAGATTTCTATCACCTCGCTCCTGAAGTTTCTGGAAATCGGCTGCAGCCACTTTAGCCCTCTCTTTATTTCCACAGACCCCATAGAGATATATTTACTGTATGGTTTAGGACATGAGAGTTAATATTAGTAATCAAGTTTAGATTAAAAGCACTATATTTGACTTGGCCAGACTTCCAAGGAAAGCGGGCTATGCAGGCAAACTGCTGCCAATGAAATAGGCAAGCCTAGTGTACATATTATTATTATTCAATAAATTCTGATATTGTGGAAAAACACAATAAGATGATTATCTATACTAATGGTATAGAAGACTTACAAAGTCATTCAACATGGCTGTCACTAATCTTAACCCAAATCCTAACCATAAATCCTAACTTTAACCTTGACCCTAGCACTGACCCCAACCCTAACAACTCTGACCCTAACCAAATTTAATCCTAACCTTAAATCCAAACCCAAAACCTAACTCTTAAACATTGATTCCTGGCTTTGACCAACTCACTGATCCATGGTCCATACCATAACTCCAGTCCCAACCTCTAACACCTACTGCCTAACCTTAACTCATTACAAGTGGTGGGAGAGCGGTACAGACATAAATCACTTGGAGGTGGGTTGACTGGCAAAGAACCCTTACAAGGAATGGTGAGAGCCTGCTCACCCACACAGCTAGAAGGCACCATCCAAGAAGAGATTTCCCTCACTGCACACCAGGTCTACCTGAGGCTACTTTTTGCCCTTGTCTGAAGAGGCTCAGCTGAAGAGACTCAGATTAATTGCATTGACAAAGGAAGTCTCAAAACCACCCATCATAGACATTGTTCTCTGGTTAAGTCTCAAGAAGACCATTTGAAACAAGCATAGCAAGGTGAGAAAAAAATATAAAATATATGGTTTGTGTATTAAAGGGGTACCAGGAAGTGAAGTGGAGCAGAATCCTGTGTTTAGGGATATTAAATTGAAGTATGGGAGTAGTGACCTTAGGGCAAGAACCTACCCAACTAGGTTTAGATCCAGGCATGGTGCTACACACCTTTAATCCCAGGAGATAAAGCCAAGCAGATCTCTGAATTCAAGACCAGCCTGAGACAGATCAAGTTCAGGTGAAGAAAAGCTTAAAGTCCAGGCATGGTGGTACACACCTTTAATCCATGGCAACAGGCATTCAGATCTCTGAGTTCAAAGTCAATCTACAGAACAAGATCTGGGACAGCCAAGCTTAGGCAGTGAAGGAGTTGGAAAAGAGGAAGCTAGTGATAATGTACTAGAACAAGGGGCCATGTTCCAGCTCCTGCAATAAGCAGAACTCGGCAGCTTCAGCCATGTGCTTCTGAGTCAAGAGGAGGAGATTATTGGGACAATTGATGCTGGTTATCTGAAGCTAAGAAATTAGCAGTGATTAAGAAGAGACCAGCATCACTGAGGTGACATCTTCTGGAAAGTGTTTTTCTGAGAGCACAAAGAAGCTGTGTTCCAGAGATAGCCAAGGTTGTACCATGTGCTGCAGCTGTACTTGATAATAAGTAAGAGTCACCCAGGTGGTACTGGTTTTGAAGGCATGAAGGAGTCATGAAGAACAGCTGAGTCTTGGCACTGTGAGAGGCCAGGAAGGCCATTGGTGAAGGTGCAGCCTCAGCTGCAGTGGCTGGCTCAGCGCTGAAGGGGCCATAAGTATTCTAGGCTTGCACCATGAAGAGAGCTGTCTTAGTCGGGGTTTCTATTCCGGCACAAACATCATGACCAAGAAGTAAGTTGGGGAGGAAAGGGTTTATTGAGCTTACACTTCACATTACTGTTGATCACCAGAGGAAGTCAGGACTAGAACTCAGGCAGGTCAGGAAGCAGGAGCTGATGCAGAGGCCATGGAGAGATGTTCCTTACTGGCTTGCTTCTCCTGGCTTGCTCAGCCTGCTCTCTTATAGAACCCAAGACTTCCAGCCCAGGGATGGCACCACCCATAAGGGGCAATTGAGAAAATGCCCCACAGCTGGATCTCATGGAGGCACTTCCCCAACTAAGCTCCCTTCTCTGTGATAACTCCAGCCTGAGTCAAGTTGACACACAAAACCAGCCAGTACAAGAGCCTTTGAGAGGCTGGCTATTGGTAAAGCCTAGTTGCAGTGGAAGACCCCAGTGCATTGGAAATGCCAGTACCATGGGATGATCACCAAGAACAGCAGCAGCAGTGGAATGGATCAACCTGAGCTTAGAGTGCTACAGAGGGCAGAGCTGGAGAAGTGACGCCAGCCCTTTGGAGGAGCTCAGAAGATCACATGTGAACCCCAGACATTGAAACAAGAAGCTGTAACGTTGGAGTTGCCTTGGAGACCCCAAGATGTTTGAGATGCCAGAGCCATGGGCTATCTGCTGAGAAAAGCTACTAACAGGGAGTGGAACCAGCCCAGGAGAAAGAAGTTTGTTGCAGTCAACAAAAATAAAAATGGAGTTGGAGATCTGAAGACCAACTGCGTTGCCATCAGACATGGAAATGCAGAATTGGAGTTTGTCCAGCTGGTTTCCTGTCTTGTTTTGGAGATTACAGTTAAGTGATTACAGTTAAATGAATCTTAGAAGAGACTTTGAACTTTGAACATTGTTGAATCTGCTATAGACCATGAGGACTCTAGAACTTGGACTAAATGTATTTTACATTATGCTATGTTTAGGTGTGGCCCCCATAGACTCATATGTTTGAATTAGTGTATGGGGGCCAGGGAGTGGAAAGTGCTGGTTTGTATATGCTCGGCCAGGGAGTAGCACTGTTAGAAGGTGTGGCCTTGTTGGATTAGGTATGTCACTGTGAGTATGGGCTTTAAGACTCTCACCCTAGCTGCCTGGAAGTCAGAATCTCAGAGCAGCTTTCAGATGAAGATGTAAAACTCTCAGCTTCTCCTGCACCATGCCTGCCTGGATGCTGCCATGTTCCTGCTTGATGATAATGGACTGAACCGCTGAACCTGTAAGCCAGCCTCAATTAAATGTTGTCCCTGGGCTGGAGAGATGGCTCAGTGGTTAAGAGCACTGACTACTCTTCCAGAGGTCCTGAGTTCAATTCCCAGAAACCACATGGTGGCTCACAACCATATGTAACAGGATCTGATGCCCTCTTCTGGTGTATCTGAAGAAATCGACAGTGTACTCATATAAATAAAATAAATAAATACATCTTTAAATATTGTCCTTATAAGAGTTGCCTTGGGGAGCTGGTGAGATGGCCCTGCAGGTAAGAGCACCGACTGCTCTTCTAAAGGTCCTGAGTTCAAATACCAGAAACCGCATGGTGACTCACAACCATCCATAATAAGATCTGACATCCTCTTCTCATGCATCTGCAGATATCTACAGTGTACTTATTTATAATAATAAATAAATCTTTTGGGCTGGAGCAAGTGAAAGACCCCCGAGGGAGACCCCCACTCAAATTTCAGGAGGACGTGCACCCAAGGAATCACGAGAGACCATCTTGATGTAATTACAAGAGGTAGTTTTTAATTTCAGGGCGCTCTGGTTTGGCACCACACCTATCTCACGCAGGAGATAGTGGAGCCAACCCACGAGACTTGAAAGTTAGGGGTTTATATAGGGAAAAGGTCTGAGTGAACAAAGAAATCAGTGTGGCCATATATGATTGGCTAGTTCAAATTTTAACTATTACGTGCAGAACAGAGTGGAAAATTCTTAAAGTTGGTGTTAATCTGAGTCAACAGAGCATCTTGACCTTCTTCTATATCTTTTTGGCCTGTTAGTTCTCAGAATGTCTTAACATCTTGTTTATTTTTGCCCAGGCTTATTTGGACATATTCGACCTTGGTCTACTATGTTTTTCTCAAACCTGCAATTTTTTCATTAGCCAGCACAAGTTTTAAATTTAACTCTTTCACAAGCAGGGACTGAGCGAGTGGTACTGACCAGAGCGAGCAGGGGTGAGCAGGATTGACCAGAGCGAGCAGAGGTCCTAAAATAATCAATTCCCAACAACCAGATGAAGGCTCACAACTATCTGTACAACTACAGTGTGGACTCATATGCATAAAATAAATAAGATAAATCTTAAAAAAAAAAAAAGTTGCCTTGGTCATTTTGTCTGTTCACACCAATAAAACCCAAACTAAAACAGTGTATCAGAACAGAATGATACTTAAGCTGGATCTAGGTGTCTAGATAAAGGACACCTAGAGGAATAAAGTATCTCTTTTTGCAGTGTTTTCTATTATTTTTAATAGTGAGGAACATTACTTATAACATAAAATTTTATAAGTAGGATTTAGCCTTTCACATACTTGCCACTAAAAATAAATAAATAAGTAAGACCAGAAGTTGAGAGGGGATGTAATATTGGATCTTGAGTTGGAGGGAAAGTGAGGGCAGACATGATCAAGACATAGTGTATATATGTATGAAATTTTCAAAGAATAAATAAAAATTAAAATAAAACAAGACTTTTCATCTTACAAAGTCATTTCTTTTTTTATTTTATTTAATCTTCTTTTTACACTCCATATTTTATGCTCTCCCCATCCTATCCACCCTCTGACTGTTCCCCATTCCATTGTCCCCTCCCTTCCCACTGACTCCAGGAGGATGTTCCCACCCCCAACCCCTCCCAGACCTCTAAACTCTCTGGGACTTGCAGTCTCTTAAGGGTTAAGTGCATCTGCTCTGACTGAACCCAGACCAGGCAGTCCTGTATATGTGTTGGGGACCTTATATCATCTGATGTATGCTGCCTGGTTGGTGATCCAGGGTCTGAGAGATCTCAATGGTCCAGATTAATTGAGACTGCTGGTCCTTCCACAGGGCAGGGGCCTGGAGGGCAGGAGGAGGGGTAAGCCAGGCAGGAGACAGGAACTGTGCCACTAAAGGCTGCCAGCATCAGCATGCTGGCATGTTTCAGAGTAGCAACACAGAAAGAACCTGCGGCACTGTCCAGGGGAATAGACAATATTGGGACCTGTAGACCACGGAGGATGGTTCTAATGCATGCCGGGGGAACAATTATCGGGGCAGGTGAGAGGCTCCTACATGGAAAGCGTCCAGGGTGACATTAACAAGCCATTTGGGAAGGAGCAACAGGAACAGAAATGATGAGATCACCTTCACTTATTTGCAGCCTCAGCTGATGAGTGTCCGGAAGGATTGCCTAAGAACATAACTTAGGATCCGTTACATATGTGTGGGCAGGAAAGAGAGAAGGCCCAGGCTTCTGAGCCTTTCTTAACAGTTGATTCTGTAATTGCTCTCCACAGTCAAATAACTCAAAGGCACCAGAAGAGGATGCAAAATGTGGAGACTGGAGAGGGGACCAACAGAAACCATATCAGGAAAATGAGTCAGGGCGTAGTGGGTTTTGCGGTTTGTCCCGGGAACGGACAACACTATGGGAGTTCAGGGTGGAATGTTAGATGCCACCTCCTCATCGTCCAGTTCACTTTGCTGGACCCAGAGCGTTTCCCTTGGCTTTCATTGTCCCTTGTCACAGGAGTTGTGCATTTGTTCATTTCCTATGTCTGTTTGATTTCTTGCTAGACAGACACCTCCAGCACTGACCTGTGGCTGGCAAATAAGCAACTTGGTTCCTTATGTGCAGATTCTGATGCCTATATATGGAGGACAGAAGGGTCTCTTAGCTAGAGGACTGGATTGCACACTCATTGTTGCTTCTCTCCTTTTGGGTTAAGAATGTCTACAGAATACCCGGCGTGGTAGTGTGCGCCTTTGAAGATCCCAGCACTCAGGAGGCAGAGGCAGGCAGATCTCTGAGTTTCAAGGTCTTCAGAGTTAATTCCAGAACTGCCAGAGATACAGAGGGAAACCATGGCTTAAAAAAAAAAAAAAA
>NW_022196895.1:75815980-75846479 GCF_008632895.1 Mastomys coucha
AAAAAAAAAACCTCCTGGGGCTGTGGAGATGGCTCAGAGGTTAAGAGCACTGGCTGTTCTTCCTAGAGGATCCAGGTTCAATTCCCAGTGCCCACATGGCAAATCACAGCTGTCTGTAATTCCAATTCCAAGGGATCTGACATCCTCACACTGATGCATATTAAAAAAAGAATGGTTACCCGCGCTCCCCATGATGGGTATAGAGATTTTCTTGCTCATATCTTCGGGGTGCAGAATATTAGACTGATGGCCAGGTACTTTGGTAACTCCCAGAAAACTTCTCCCAGTCTGAAAGCGATGAGCTGATTTGTTGGTTCTAGAGTGAATGAACTCTACACGCCTAGCTACAGGGTTATTATTCAGCCAGAAGCCCAGGGCCAGAGGGCATGAAGGATCCCATGGCGTTTGTGTAACCAGCAGACAGCATCATGGCAAAATTAGATCAATCAAACATTGTCTCTCAGAGTGCCAGAAGTTGACCCACTCCAGAGCTCTGCTGGAGTAGACAAGAGGACAAGTGTTCCATCTATTTCTCCTACAAGGTTTGCTACCTGGTAGGAGTGCCAGAAGATGACCATGCTAGTAAACAAAAGCTCTACCCCTTTTGAGCAGGCCACTTCTTTCTGCCAGGGTACCACACTCTGTGGAATTGGCCAACTCAGCAGAGCCAGCCCCTCCCCCTGCCACACACATGCACACGCACATGCCTAAGCACACACAAACAAAAAACAAAACAAACAAACAAACAAAAAGGCTTGAGATTTTAATCCGTGATTAGTGAGATCCTTGCCCTAGGTACTTTCATTTACATTTAAAAAAAAAAAGGTTTATTTTATTTATAGATGGCCGTGAGCTATCATGTGTGTGGCTGCTGGGAATTGAACTCAAGACCTCTGCGGCCTTGCTTGCTCCAGCCCTGCTCGCTCTGCTCGCTCGCTCCTGTGTAATTCACAGTAGCTGTCTTCAGACGCACCAGAAGAGGGCGTCAGATCTCATTACAAGTGAGCCACCCTGTGGTTGCTGGGATCCGAACTCAGGACCTTCGGAAGAGCAGTCTTACCGGCTGAGCCATCTCGCCAGCCCCCTCGTTTACATTTTTTTGAACACTTGCTTCAGAGCTTCAGTGCAAAGCCACAGTGATCAGGGTGAGCCCCTCTGCCTTTCACATGCATATCCTGACACATGCAAATAGCTCCACGTGGACCAGAAAGTAAGCTCCAAACTGAGATAGGAGGGCATGCTGGTTGGGGGATGGGGGTGGTGGTGCTGTGGAGCGCACGCTGATTGGTTGGTGGCTGCAGGGCAAGCACTGATTCGGGAGTGCGGGGCTTCCAGCAGAGCCTCTTTGGAGGACTTGAGCAGATGCAACAATTTCCACATGGCTCTGGAATGTGGAGAATTTACTCTTTTGTGGCTGAGAGCTGAGAGCTGAGAGCTCTGTCTGCCTAAGGAGCCTCTGCTGACTGCTCTGGATCTTCCACACAGGCCCAGAGCGTCCTCACCACAATGGCAGAAACATCTTACGTGAACAGAGTGAGAGTGAAAGCTGGGAAGATGTGCACTTTACATGAAGATCAAATGATGACGACAGACTACTATAACACTTTATTTTCTTGTCTCATCCAAGGAACACACAAATGTTCCATGCCTGACACACGCAACAGCGCGTGATTCGATCATTTTTTAAAAAATCATCAAAAAAGCATACCTTAGAGAATGTTTTCCTGAGAAATTGTATCTCAACAACCTGAACATGAAAGCGCCCCTCTTTTTGTTAATTATCAATGACATTAGATTTTTTATAAGTGATTGGTAGAGGTGGAGCTTGTTAAACAATTAACAATACGACCAGCCTACACAAACACTTCCCATTGGGGGGAAGATCAGAGAGATCCAGACCGTGCACCTACAGTGTGTTCTACAGTGGCTTTGGATGGCCTCCTTCCTGCCCCACAGGTCTGCAGCAGGAGTTGGAGTGAGATCTACTCCTAAGTGGCAGTCCTCAGTGCCTCTCTGCCACCTCTTCCTGTTGATGGGCTTCAAGATTATGATCTGTAGGTGTGTGTTCTGAACTGCTTCTTTTGGGGTGATCCACTGCATCTTCCCTTTGCCCTGTAACATTATACAGTCGCCATTAGAGCCTGTTACAGCTCAAAGAACGACAGATCTTCATTGGAACTCAATCTCTTACTCTCACACCTATGCCACATTACCTGGTTGGGAGGGGGGATCAGACAGTACCCACTTGCACAGGACACCCTCCATCAAGGATGTCCAAGTCCTAGACGCATTTTGTCTCCTTGACTTCTGTGAGGATCATTCATGGAATCACAGAACCCCAAGCCTGCAGTTCAACAGAACCCAGAACCTATTTAGTTACCGGCCAGTCCGTTGGCCAATCCTGGGGATATCAATCTAGTGTGAAATACAAAAGTCAGAGAATGAATACAGTGTTAGAAGTCTTGGGACAGGGGGCAAGAGAGATGCCAGGAAAACACTGGAGACAGAGCTAAGACAACAGGAGAATGTTTTTAAAAAACAAACAAAAAATAAACAAAGCAGAAGCAAGGGATCACCTCTTTGAGAACTTTAATCTACTAAGTAAAACTGAAAGTACACTGAAATACAACAGACAGAGAGTCAGATAAAGTAGACAATAAAGGCTAGGGCAGGGAACAGGAAACACTTCAGGCAGGAGATGAGCTCAGAGAACAACCAGAGGACCGGATGATGAGGCTCAGCAGCACCCACTGGCCCAGGTCACTCCCATTTGACATTCTCCTTATAGTAACATTAGAATAGGCTCTGGGCAAAACTATGGGCAGGGCATACTTGGCATTCACCCAGGTGCCATCCTCCACCCCCAGGGTTCTGACTGATCTGGTCTTAGCCAGATCCCAGAGCACCCAGATGTCCAGTGTCTTCTGAATGGTGACCTCCAGGGTCCTGCTGACATACACTGATGCCTGAGGGGATGCAGTGGCGGTCTGAGTGGGATAATCTGGGTCCTTCACCTTACAAGGAGATGAGACTTGACCCACTAAGTCGATGCCTTGTGCTTATTGTTTTATTTATTTCAACACACTTCCTTAGGAGCTTTTACGCCAAAGGACCACTGTGAAAGGAAAGGTCCCATAATGAGATTCTCAGTGTTTCATCCCTGTACACAGATGTCATAATGAGATTCTCAGTGTTTCATCCCTGTACGCAGATGTGCCTTGGATCGTTTGCTTTTCTTTGAAGTGCTGAGGAGCCAAGAGCAGAGCTGAGCCTGGTATTTATTTTTATTGGTTTCACAGCAGGCTGACTTTCACCAGTCTTTATCACCAGACTGAGACCAAAAACAAGGGCAGCACATGTCCGCGCACTTCAAAATGTGCAGACTTCTGCAAACTTGAGATGTGCAGACTTACTTCTGCAAACTGAGGTTCCTCCGGGGACCTCAGATGACAGATGTAACAGGGGTCTGAGGGTCAGAAACAACAGCCCCTTGGCACAGCTGACAGTTTGACTGGGTCGAAGCCCTTTTTATTGGAAGGGCTGCCCCTCTTGGCATCGTTAGCTTGGACAGTCAGTAGCACACCCTGCCTTCCTCACAGCGGATGCTTCTAGACATTGCCAACTTTCCCATGGCAGAGGGGAGGGCAGGACAAGGTGGTTTGCTTAAGAACCACTCAGTACACCCAGGCATCACCACTCCTGAGATCTCTGGTGGGCTGATCCACGAGCATGCAAGGTTTACCTTTCTCCTATCCAGACCTCTCTGGGTGGTACCAGCTTTTTGAGTATAGGCAGCAGCGTGAGTTCCACTGTTTGGATAAGCTAGTAATTCTCAATACTTGCCTCTATAATCAGATCCTATTATGCTAATAACAGCTCCTTTAAGGATGTGTTGTTCATTTAAAAGCAGAAAAAGTAGTCAGGTTGCCAATCTCCTTTCTTTCTGATAAAATGTTTTGGGCCACCCCTTACCTAGAAATCTAAGATTTTGAAGTTCTAAGGTATTTCATTTTCAAGGACTGGCCACCTAAAGAAATGGTCCTCAACCTTCCTAATGCTACAACCCTTTAATACACTTCCTCATATTGAGGTGACCCCAATCATAGAATTATTTTCATTGCTACTTCGTAACTGTAATTTTGCTACTGTTATAAATCACAATGTAAATATTTGTGGTTTCTGGTGATCTTGGGTGACCTCTGTGAAAAGAGCATTCAATACCACCCCCCAAAAGGGAGAAACATTGGCCTACAGGCTAAATTTGGAATACATATTGGAATCTATATCTGTTTACCTGGGGTGGATATGGGTTGGTTAGTTGGTTGGTTGGTTGGTTGGTTGGTTGGAGGCCATCTCACCTGATGTTGCTCAGACTGGCTTAGAACTCTCAATCCTCCTAGTTTAACCCCCTAATAACTGAGACTAAGGCATGAGCCACCAAACTCAGTTAGGGTTACCAATTTTGATGGATTCTTTGAAGCCATGACTTGAGGAAAATTAGGCCTGTCTATATTTTCCTTCTCAATCTTCAGCTAAAACCAGTCTACCAGTAAGCATTCAAAGGTTCCTGTGGCCCCATGGCTATATGAAGAAAAAAAAAAAAACAAAAATCAAACAAACAAACAAAACGGGCTGCCAGGCCAGGATCTAGAGGGAGTGGCTTGAAGCTCTGAGGCTTAAAAAGCCTTTCACAGGGATAGCCTGGCTGTGCACAGGGAAACGACTTAGGCATCAGCATCTTCCTCCTGTGGCTGCCTGTTCCTTAAGCCACAGTCTATGTATGCGACAGGTGATTGACAGCCAAGTACATCCCCTCTGCCATGCTGCTGGGCTTGCCAGCTGCCTGGGGATCGCCTTCAGGTGCAGTGCTGACTCAGTAGGTTGTTAGGGATGGGACAGGTGAGCCCACAGGCCTTAGCCCCTCGCTGTAAGCCACAGGATTCATAGAACTGTCTCATTCCAGTCTGGCTGACCCACTGCCAACCAAGGACTACGTGAAGCTTGGCACCTCCTCACCTTCCCTTCCCGGAGGCTTGAACCTGTTATTTTCCCACCTCCGCTCTGAGACAGGATTTTTCTGTGTAGCCTTGACTGTTCTGGAACTTGCTCTGTAGACCAGGCTGGCCTCAAACTCACAGAGATCTGCCTCTGCTCTGCCTCTGCCTCTGCCTCTGCCTCTTCCTCTGCCTCCCAGGTACTGGGATGTAAGGTGTACACCGCCACTGTCAAGTTGGAACCTGCTCTTGGACCTTCATCCCTACGCACTCTCCAGAACGGTATTCATCATTCCATTTTTGAAATGTCTGGTTTACAGCTTGTGTTAGTCATGGCTTGTCTGAAGGACCAGAAGTGATAGAATTAATGAATATGAATGAACAAACACACACACATACACACACACACATGCACACACACACACACACACACACACACACACGTGCACACAACCGTCTCACACTAGAGAAACCAAGAATCCAGTAGCCACTCAGTCTACAAGGCTCGATGTCTCAACAGCTCTAATCTGGCACCGAAGGCCTGGAGGATCCCTAGAGAGCTGCTGGTCTTCGGTCTACATTAGAAGCCCAAAGAACTTGGCTCTGGTACCAGCCAAGTACATTGCAGCAACAGCATAAATGGACATGCCAGCGAGAATGGGGGCAAGCAGGCAGACTGCCACGTTTTCTTTTCCTGTTATCCTTCTCATCTATGTTTCCACCAGAATCGGCTGTCCACATTTAGGGTGGGTCTTTCTGCTTCAGATAATCAAACCAAGAGTCAATTTTTCTTAAATGCCTCAGAAATAAGTGGATTTAGGATTTAGGAATGAGTTCATTTCCAGCACCTCTCAAAGGAGTGCCAAAAGTCTTGCGTTTTGGTGATTCCAGATGGAGTCAAGCTGACAACCAGGAGTAACCATCAGGGTACTCAACCCTTACTGCGATCCTGGGCCTCCCCCACCCACAGAACAGTCCCTTTGGAGTGAACAGTAAGCAGCGGACCTGTGACTTTCCTCAAGACAAAGGACTGTGCTAAGTTAGGAATCGTCCCTCCAAATAAGCCATCATCAAGTCCGGGATCCCATACCCAGTACTGAATAAAAATGGGGCATGGAAATAACGTTACCCACACCTGCAGTCCCGGCACTGTGGAGGCGAGGACAGGAAGACAGGAAGTTGAAGGGCAGCTTCAGTTACCTAGCAAGTTTGAGACTGACCGAGGTTATGTAAAGGCCTGTGAGAGAGAAAAGGAGGAAAAGAGAAGGGTAAGGGAGGGGCTGGGGGGGAGGTTCTGGGGGAGGGGCCGGGAAAGAAGAAAGAAAGGAGGAGCCAGCGCTTGGGCCTGCTGCCTTCTGACCAGCATCTCTCCATGTCATCCCAGCTTACCTCACCTATCTCTGTCTGAACAACCTGGACTTTCTTCTAAGGGAAGGATTATAACTCTAAACTATAATGATCACAGGCCCCAGCATTAAACCCTGGTGGTAACAGAATAAATACACAGCAAAACTGAATAAAAGTTAAAATTTAAGGAATGCAATCTGGCTGTCTGTATTAAAAGCTTTAGAGGTAGGTGTGTTTATAGCCTAATAATTCCGTTTTAATAGTCAATATCTTTTAAATGCCTCACAACTAAGTGAAACCTGGAATTCAGCACCTATAATATTAGTATGTATAGAATGCAAACATAGCCAATAAAATAGAACCATTAGAAGTTATGCCATTATTCACACAAGCAGTTTTAAGAACATTTTCTAAAAACAACTGATGAAAACATCCATTATAACCCAGGTAGTGGCAAAACAGAATGATCACAATTCTGTAAAGTATATTACAATGTACACAAAAAGTAAACATGCCGATTACAAGAATGCTTAAGACATTGTAAGATAATTGTTAAAGCCCGTGTGTCTCGTCCTAACTTCTTTACAAACTCCTAAGGAGGCAGGTTCCATCTTAGGTTTTCTCTCCCCTCTTTCTAAGTGCTCTCATCAGTTCTTTCTCCAAACCTATCCTATTTTCTATCAACTGCCTTAGAAAAACCCTCGCTGCTCTTCAAACTCTCCTGTAAGTGTTCCTCTCCCTTTAAAAAAAAAAAGTTTTAGTTCTTGCTGTTAATACTACATGTTAGTTTTAACTTTAACTATTTCTTTACAATTTGGCATTGGTTTACTATCCTGTCGTCGCTTTCAGTCCTGCCCGTGTGTTAAGAGTTCACTACTTCATGGGCCGGACTACCTACCACCTTGGCAACTAAGGCAGGCAGGTGGAGCAGACCTGAGGTGCTTCTCCTTACCATGCTTCTTAAGAATCTATCGAGAACCCCTTTCCCCGGCCGACCGCTGTGGGGAAGGCAAACCCGAGAGCCCAGAAAATGGCCCAGAGCTTCTGCCTTTGGAAGGGCACCAGGTGGAGGCGTGGCGTGGGCGGGCCCTGATGGGCGCTGAAGGCGGGGCTTGGGGCGGGGCTCCGGGGCGGGGCTTGGGGCGGGGCTCTGGGGCGGGCTTGGAGGCGGGGCTTGGAGGCGGGCCTCGGGGGAGGCGTCCCGTAGCTCCTCCCGCGCGCGGCCCCTGGAGTCCCCGCGGCGCGCGGCCAGCCCCGCTCCGGCCCGCCTCACGCCGTGCAGCCGGGCGCCCTAGCGAGCGCGGGCCCGGCGCCGGGCCCGGGCAGACGGCGGGGGGCGTCTCCGCGGAGACTCTCTCTGAGGTCCCTGAGCGGCGAGGGCGAGGAAGGCGAGGCTAAGTGGGGCCGAAATCATGAACCGGAGTTTTCATAAGTCTCAGACCCTACGCTTCTACGACTGCAGCGCCGTGGAAGTCAAGAGCAAGGTAAGTGCCCGAGGCCCACCGTGGCGGTCTGCCCTCGTTCCCTTGGCAAATGAATGGGGCACCCAGGCGGAGGGAAACTGGAGCGGTGTGGGAGGCGACCGGCGCCGACAACTTTGGAGCCTAGGCGCTGCATGCCTCTGCGCAGGGGCCGTGGGATGTGCTCCGGGACCCCGGCGATCCTCCCAGCACCCTAGGCGAACACAAAGCCGGGCGGCGGAGGGCCATGGGACAGTCCGTGTAGGCTCTGAACCGGCTCTACGAGGGCTGCTCTTTTGTTCCACGAACTAGAGAAGACCCGGGCGCGCCACACGTTGGAGGGGAGGGCTGTGTTTCCGGGGCGATCTTGGAGCTGGAGACTGCTGGGATTCGGGTCGTGGAGGGGTCTTTGGGAGGCCAGAATCAGGAGGGGGGCCTGGCTGCGCCGCCTATTTGGCCTTAAGGAGCCGACCGCCAGTCGGCTCCCAGATCAGGGCCCTGGCCCAGCCTCCTGTTTGGCTCTGGGTACCAGACCGGGAGCCCCAGGCGCCCTTTACCCCAAGACCCAGACCCCTTGATCATTCCCCTGGCTCAAGTCCAGTCTTCCCGGCCTGAGCACCCTTCCTACCCAGACAGCTTTCCCAGGCGCTCCCCCAGCTTAGATTCCCCCCCCCCCAGGTTCTTAGGGTGCAGGGACCGATAAACTCCCATTTGGGCGAGCCGCCCCTAGAGACCAGACTACAATCCGCTACGGGGGCGCGACTGGGGCGCAGACTCAGACCCCCTGGGCGCGCCCAGGCCCCTCCCGCTGCTTGTGCCTAGGCAGAGCGTGCCCGAACTTGCGAGTAGCCGTGTCTGGATAATTGGCTGATAGGATCTGGCGCTTCTCCCCTCTGCGGAGGCAGCTCCTTCAGTGCACAGTGCCAAAGCTTTGGGCTGGGAGGGTCTACAACGGGGACCCCGCGGGATAGAGAAGGAGCTGCTGTTGCTTAGGGTTGGGTGGAGAAGTCCCTGGAGCCTTTTACTGACTAGGAGATAAGTAGCCTTGGGTCTGTGGTGTTCTGGGTGTAGAAGGGAGAGGTGCTAGAGTGGTCCAGGTCACCAAAGGAGAGTTCTCCCCAATGCTTCCTATGAGCCGAAGGCCCGAGATCCATTCATTCGCCTGGAATCTAGGGAGATAATGCTCCCTCTAGACTACTAACCAGCCACCAAAGAGTTCTTTGGTGTAAGATTTTCAGGGTCTCTCTATAGAGTCCCGGGGATGGGGCAGTCCCCCAGTAACAGCAGGGTATCGTTGCAGACCCAATGTGGTGAACTTACTGGTTCCCCGAATTTGGGGAATCTCTTACTTAATAATGAGACCCTACCCTGTTTCCAGATGGCCATTCTATGGCTCTTGCACACCCCTTCTGTTGTCCAGGATTTCCCCCACTCCCCAAATCACAAGTTCACGCAGCTGTGAAGTTAGTCAACAGCAGTGGGAGGTTGGAAGGGTTGCCTACTTCCTCAGCACTGGAATAGGGCAGCCCCCATCATTTCTCACTGTTTTTGAAATGGTGCTACATTCACAAACAGGCATGGGAAAAAATACAGAAACCGAAGGTCACTATGCTTGGCCTACTCCAATGTTAACCTCTTGTGCTCACTTGTGTGTGCGTACAGGTGTGTGACACTCTTATGAGTGCCAGCACAGCAAAGGTACACCACCGCCCATCACCAGGATTCTTCCTGTCCACTGAGTATGGACTGATGCGCGCTAACCACTCAGTTCTGGTGCTCAGTAGTTGTGTGTGTGTGGCGCTGTACATTATCCAACTCAAAATGAGGCCATGGGACAGACCTGAAGGAAGTGCCTTCACCGGGTCTTACCCTGCATTTCTGGGCTGTGGTCCATGCTGGCTTATGGGCGAATAGGCCACCTGCCTTTGCTTCCTGGCACACTAGCCCAGCTGCCTCCTCCAGCGCTGCTCAGTGGAGAAATGCCACTGTGTCCCTGAGGCTTCAAGCTCACATGCTATTTTGAGTGGAGACTTGGGAGGGCCCACACTGACCTAGACAGCCCTAGGGTGGCTGTCACATGCTCCCCACCCCACAGCGTGCCATCGTCATTGCCTGTCCAGAATGTGTTATGTGGCTCTCCCTTTTTCCACACCCCTCCTGCTCTCCTTCCTCCCACTCGGTAGTTGATATGTATTACTGTGGAAGTCCATCTCTCCAGGCAAGGGCTTTTGTCACGGGCCGGAGGCAGAACTTCCTAACAGAGAGGACTTCACGAGACTCGAGCGTAGAACTACAGTACCGTGGTTTTGTTTAGGAAAATGGCAGCCAGGCACCCAAGTTTTGTCCTCTCTATGTTTGGGGATTTGAGGCATGTCGTTTAGCTTCCCTATCTGAGTCACTTGGTATCCGAGGAGGTGCTCCTGAGGTGAGATGAAGCAGCGAGGGTGAAGACAGTGTTGGGGACTGCAGCCTACCCACAGTCCTCAGCATCCAGCGCCACAGGTCAGGGTCTCAGCACTGTAAGTGCTGAGTATGGCCATACGTCTTCTCAGAATGGAGATCATTGATTACCTGCCACGCCGGCCACTTCCTGGGCACACCAGGCGTGTGTGCAGAGAGCGCAGGTTCTTGGCCTGGTGGCTGCTGCCCCATTTCATGCTCCCATACGATTCCCTAAAATCGTTAACTCTGGCTCGTCCTCTCTTCGTCTCCACAGCCATGTGCACTTTCGATTTCCTGTTTCTGCCTGCCCTTCTCATTCCACTGTGACTTTTGCCTCTCCAACCTGCAGCCGGAAGGGAGACACTGACGACTCATAGGAAGGAGCGTTTCAGGCTGAAGGGAGACGGGCAAAAGCCTACGCTGTTTTGAAGGCTAGCAAGAAGGTCACACCAGGCACGGGGGTGTCTCGGGGGATATAGTTTTCAGGTCCTCCCAGGGACAGGGGTGTCTCCGGGGATACAGTTTTCAGGTCCTCCCAGGGATGGGGGTGTCTCGGGGGATACAGTTTTCAGGTCCTCCCAGGGATGGGGGTGTCTCGGGGGATACAGTTTTCAGGTCCTCCTACCTCAACAGCGTCCCAACTCCAGAATTAAATGAATTACAGTTCTGGGTTCTTTTCTACACCACATGGTATCAATCCACATCTGGTCTGGCCTGTGCCCCTAAACCAGAGTCTGTAGTTTTCTCTACCTGAGAGCCTTTTCTAGACTGTGCTCCCTTCTGCAAAGCCCTTCTAACGTTCCCACCTGAAACCTGGCTCACTCTGTCTGGCCCCCTTTCTACTCATTTTTAAAGTATCTGTCACAAGCCCCACTCAGTATTGTTTGAGACTGAAGGTTTCCTTCATGTTTATACCTCCCTAGAGAAACTTGAGGCTAGAAAAGGGTAATTCTGTCAGCAGAGGAACTTCTCTCAGATGCTGCCTCATGCCTTCTGATGGCATGTGCTGATGTGCATACATCACGTTATTGTTTCTAGAACAAGGATCACAAAGACATAATATGCAGTCTACTTTCGATCTGGCAATATATGACAAATCTTTCTTCATTTCATTAATATTTTTAGAGGACTTTAAAAAATGACTACATAGTAGTACATCTCCTGTCAAATCATAATTAATTTAACCAATATCTTGTTTGAATTTCTGCCTGGATTTCCCCCATACTAAACTGTGCTGTGAGCCACATTGAAGTATTTATATAAAGCTAATGCAGAATATACAGCATAAGGCAAATGAAAGTTATTGGTTGTATTAAATCAGTACAGAACTATGTATTTAAAAGTACTCGGGATAAAGACATGCACATTTTTAAGGCTTTGAATACGTAATTAATAAATGTTTAGGCAGGTGAGATGGCTCAGTGGTGAAGGCAATGGCAGAGCAAGCCTGACCTCCTGAATTCGATCCCTGGAATCCACATAAAGGTGGACAGAGAGAACTGACTCAGCAAGGTTGTTCTCTGATTGCCACACACACTCCATGGCATGCACGCCATGGCATGCACTGACATGTACACACACACACACACACACACACACATCGTACACATGCAATAACTTTTTTACAATGTTGTAAGAAACTGCTTCTACTATTTTATATATACAGTTTGGTATCCATTCATTCCCCTCCCCGTTCCTTTGTCTACTGGTTTAATTTGTATATCTCTTGAGTTGTCAATCAACTGGAAACTCGAAGGCGCTAGTGTGCTGTCTGTCCATCTCTTTTTGGCTTCCCGGTGTTATCCTTAATCCTCTTCCCGTCCTCTTTGTGTTCGCTTTTTGGGAGCTGCATGTCTATGGTGTGTCCCACCAGAGCAGGCAAGACTGATCTTCCAAGTCCTGAGTGGAAATGGTATCCTCTCCCTACTATAGCCTAGCTCAGACATTAATCTGGACCTGGGTGGGCACGTGTGTGAGTAGCCCCTAGATGGCCTGGCTAATCATATGCTGGCTGGCAAAGCGATGCTGTAGACAGCTGGGCACACAATGTCTTCTGTCAGCCTGTCTCCTCTGATCCCCAAGATCTTATCTCTGGCTGAGTGTGTTGGCTGCCACAGCCCTGCAGGGACCCACCCTTCCATCTGGCATGAGACATCTGGTGGGATGGAGGCTGGGCCAGGCCTCCCTGTTGGATGGCTGAGGACTTGCCTCCTATGGGCCAGTTGAGAACTGCCTGGACATGGTTTGACTCACCTGTGTGTCAGCTACACCCTTTTGAGATTCTGCACCCTTTGTTGTACCTGTGCACGTATGTGTTTCGACAGGCTCTGGGACTTGATTTGAGAAGTTGCATTTAGAAGAGGCTCTCGATAGGGACTCAGGGACGAAGTTAGTTTGGGGAACATGGATGATTGATATCACTACCCCCAGAAGTTTTGCCACCTTTTCTGGGTGTGTGGCCAGGGGCTACTATATCTCCCTAAGGAGGAAAACTATTGCAGGGGATGGGGCATTCCAGATACTGGGGTGGGGTTCTCCCAAGTTTAGAAAAGGGAATGGTATCAGAAAGGGTTGGAGAGATGGCTCGGGATTTAAGAGCACTGACTGTTCTTCCATAGGTCCTGAGTTCAAATCCCAGCAACCACATGGTGGCTCACACCCATCCGTAATGAGATATGATGCCCTCTTCTGGAGTGTCTGAAGTCAGCTACAGAGTACTTACATATAGTAAATAATTAAATCTAAAAAAAGAAAAAGAAAGAAAGAAAGGAATTGTAAAATGGAGCCTTTAAAGGTCTCAGAAGCTCAAGCGTCCATGACGTGTGTCTGGATTGACAGGAGAGGTGTACCTTGGCTTAAAAGGGTCTCCTGGTCCTTTAGTGACAACATGAAGGGAACATGGGGTGAGAGCAGCACAGCACGCGGGCAGATGTGTCCAGCTGTTTATGTACAAATGCACATGCTTACTGGCTCCTCACTTCCTTTAGGGCATAAATCCGGGGCCCAAAGTGCAGGTGTTAGACTCCTTTCTGGCCCCTCACCTCCCTCCCAGCACACTTCTGAGCCATTCTGTAAAGCTATACTGGACACACTGGGGATGTAAAGCACATGCAGATGAGGTGCTGCCCTCTGGGTACAGGGTCTAAAGCAGTTAACATCTAACATCCCAGTACATGTGAGAAATAACGTGCCAGACATGATTCCCAAACACTGAAGTCGCAAGAAAGAATTCATGGACCCCCACCATAACCTATAAAATGGGCTTTTCTATGACTTCCACAATACCTAAGAGGACATTGAACCCCTGGGAACATCTTTGCCCTATCCAAGGTCTAACAGGTTCTGAAACCCAATCAGTGCCATAACAGCATATGGCCACTAGCGGTGTCCTGGCAGGTTCTGTGTGTCAACTTGACACAAGCTGGAGTTTTCACAGAGAAAGAAGCCTTCCTTGAGGAAATGCCTCCATGAGATCCAGCTGCAAGGCATTTTCTCAATTAGTGATCAAGGTGGGAGGCCCCAGCCCATTTGTGGGTGGTGCTATCACTGGGCTGGTAATCTTGGGTTCTATAAGAAAGCAAGCTGAGCAAGCCAGGGGAAGCAAGCCAGTAAGCAGCATTCCTCCATGGCCTCTGCATCAGCTCCTGCCTCTATGTTCCTGCCCTGTGTGAGTTCCTGTCCTGACTTCCTTAGGTGATGAACAACAATGTGGAAGTGTAAGTTGAATAAACCCCTTATTTCTCAACTTGCTTCTTGGACACGGTGTTTTGGGCAGGAAAAGAAACCCTGAATAAGACAAGTGAGGAAGGCTCATGGCTCTTCTTAGGGACTGTTAAGTCATGGAATCCAGACCAGAACACAGACACCACATCCCAGTGTCCCCAGTTAGGACAAGAAACCCTACCTCTGAGTCTCCCTGGTTTTCCAGGTCTGGAGCTCATGGGAGCAACTGAGACTGTGTCTCTTGGTTTCAAGCTGTTCTGTTTTCTTTGAGTTGTGGGAGAAGGTTCTTGATGCATGTCCTCAAGGGAAACCCTCTATTTAGTAGCTGGTTGTAAAATGCTGGTCCTCAGGCTGGAGAGATGGCTCTGCCGCTCAATGCTAGGTTCACAACCCAAAATACAAAATGCTGGTCCTGCCTGCCATCCAGTCACGTGATTGTGGGATTTTGCTCTTTTTTCCTGGGCATTTACTGTGTGTCAAGTGTGGAGCCCGAGTTGGGGTACAAAAAGACAAGAAAGCAGGCACAGTGTCCACCATTTTCAGCGGAGCGCAGGTTTGGAAGATGTGACACGGGGTATGTATGTGGGGCGGGGGAGGTCCTTCATCCTATGATTTGAAGTGTTCCCAGTCCCCAACCTCACATTTATGTGAAGTCGGAGGTCAGCAGCCCATCAGACTGCAGGGTCAGCTGCCAGTGCCTGCCCTCTTTGCAACTCTGGGGGTTCTCTGTGCCAGTTCCCAGGTCATATCTTCTAGAACAACCTGTTGTTGGGCTCTAGTCTTTTCCTTGTTCGGAGTTCTTTCATCCTCCCATCTCACGCACATCAAGTTGAACATTCTAGGAGACCAGCCCAGAAAGTTACTGGCATTTCTCAATTGTGATTCAGCGTTAACCTGTGAGGTTTTGCATACAGTACATATCCAGCGAGTGCTTCCTGACTGAGATGGAAAGCAAATGCATTCTCCTTACGGCGACAACTTCAGCAATGGTTTGTGATGCTACTTTAGAAAATATCTCCTTTCCGAAGGTGGCATGATTCATGGCAATCTTTCTGCCAAGAGCAGCCCTCCCATACCTGGGAAGAAAACTAATGCTAATACTATGGGACAGGAGAAGAGCAGCTAAACTAAACTTGGAAAATTAAAAGTACATCGTTGCTGCTCCTGCTGTTGATGTTTCCGGGTTTCCACGTGGGTAGAACTGTGTCTCCGAGATCCAGCCTGACCCACGTCCCCATAGCAGATCTATTCACCTACCAGGCCCAGCCCTTGGAGATGAGCCCTTGCTCCTCCCTGCGGCTGGTGTATTAGCAGTCATTGTGGCTGTTTCCTCCTGGATTCTCCTTTCTTAGGCCTTAGGTTCTAAGAGTGTGGTTAGGTCCCACCCCAACCCACCTCAACACCCATCAGCAGACAGGATAGAGTATAGTGTTTTACTTGGGTTGAGGGGAAGCTTGCTTTATATACCTACAAAATCTGAAATCACCCTCTCTGCAACATCTCATTGTGGTGTGTGAACCTCTTACATCCATGTATGGACCACCTACATCTATGTGTGGACCACCAACATCTATGCGTGGACCACCAACATCTATGTGTGACCACCTGTATCCATGTGGTGGACCTCCTACATCCATGTGTGGACCACCTGTATCCATGTGTGGACCACCTGTATCCATGTGTAGACCATCTGTATCCATGTGTGGACCTACCTCCAATTTGAAGCTTCTCTGCTACCCTGACCCATTCAGTGACCCTCCAGCAAACCAAGGCAGTGGGGCCTGACTTAGGGATAGGGCCCTCCAGATGTGTTAAAAATGGCGGTGCTGTGTGTGTGTCTGTGGATTTTACTTTTCAGGTTTTTCTCTGAAGCGCCGCAGTTCTGCAGATCTGAGGAACTGAACAACAGCTCATTGGTTATTTGTAGATAAACATCAAGAAAAGTCTATTTTTGCAGAGTTTTGGATACCCACTGCAGATGTGTGAGCGAAGAGGCGCTTGCAAAGCCTCACCATGGCTGAACAACCGGTTGCTTCCGTATTTGAATTTCTTGACCTTCCATTAGTGGATGGCACTAGGTCATTCAGAGACCCTTGTAGTGGGCTGGGTGTTGTGGCTGAAGGTGGCAAGAGCTGAGTGAGGGTCAGCCTGTGCCACACACAGCAGATCATGGGCCATCTCTCTGGTATTTGCTCTTCATGTATTTGTTCTTCATGTGGGAGGAAGACTGGACCATCGTCCTTTGAAAAGGGAAGTAGTAGTATGTGTGGAACAAAGCCTCGTGCTTGTAGGCCAGGGAAACTACAGAGCCAAAATGTTGCACTCTGCCTTCACTATGGAGGACAGGGTGGTCTCCCTGGGCATCTACTCATTCACACTTGAGGGTATGGAGGCCCCGTGTCCTCTCAGGACATCAAAGCACCAAAGGATTGCTCTGCTCCTCTTCAGAGTCCTGGCTGTTGAGTAAATGCATCTGTTTCTTCATTTTATCATTGTGGTATGCTTTTCAAAGCTAAATTTGACATCGTTCCATGAGGACAGACCTCCCTCTCTGCCTCTCAGACCGAGTTGATGAGGCAAAGGTGCCTAGGCCTCGGAGACCTCTCCTCAGATGGCTTTCTGAGGGGAACGTGTGATGCCATAGAAAGACCCTCGGAGGCGCTAGAGTGGACGAGAAATTTGAGGGCTGTGTGTGGTATTGTTTTTAGGTGGTCAGCTGTTGTAGAGGAATTTAGCAAGGAAAGTAATATTAGTATCCTGTTCTCCAGGGCTCAGGGGCCTAAGCCACTGGCTGCCCCACCTCCGGATAGCCAGTGTGGCCTCCCTCCCTCAGTGTTCTGAAATAGCAGGGTGTTGCTATGGGAGAAATAAACCTCTCTGCTGCAGGGTGGTCCCTTGCAGGGCAGAGGAGATGCACCTGCTCATGACACCACCCAAGGCCTGTCAGGGCCATTATTGACAGAGATGAGAAAGGAGAGAGACAACACAGTTTCTCCTTGAGAAGTTGATGCTGAATTTTAGAGCCTGCATGGATTCACCTCACATGCTCAGTTTGGTCTAAGAACTATACACCCGCGCTCCTTTTGTTGGAGATGGGAATGTTTGCATGGAGGTGAGCCTACTGAATCTGAGCAGGCAGTTGCCTGACCTCCCACTGTTTCCTAGAGTATTGATCCTATTGGCAGTGGGGGAGATGGAGCTGGACAGGACTTAGAGGTGCCTTTCCTAGCCCAGGCAGTAGTCACAACCTGGCCCCAAATTAGCCCCTATTGCTTCGTGGGTATGACCTGCTCCAGGAACATGATTGAGCCTGTGAGAGAAGCTGTCACACAGACACACATCATAAGCAAAGTCTAGGTACGGTGGCACCTCCCCACCAGCTTGAATGAGTTTGGTGGTTATAGCCTTGGGTAACATCTGTGCCGGGCCTCATTCTGGGCGCTTGGCCTGCATTCTGTTGATGTTCACAACACCTTACAGAGAGTACTGTTTTTCCTCTGTGGCCACAAGGACCCCGAGGCTTGTCAAGAGAACTCATGACAAAACTATTAAGCCCTGGGTGTTCAAGCCCAGAACTTGAGTTGCAACATCACCCTAAACCATCCAGTCCTGTGATCCGTGATTCCACTTCCTGGGAAACACACACCACCTGCCTTCTGAGGTCGGTATCCACCCACCCCCCTCCCTGCTGCCTCCCGGACATGGCTCAGGGCTGGGCTGCTTCCTCAATGGCCTCCTGTATCCTGTGAGGTCCCCCATCCCTCAGCAGCCTGAGCCTTTGATCCTGCCCGTTAACACAGCATGGGTGCTTCAGCCCTGTGTGCAGTGTGTCTGGCGGATGCAGGGAGCACAGCCCAGGAGCACAGGCTTGGCGCATCACCCATTTCCTTCAGCAGTACTACAGCAGGCTCGCTGCAACAGTATCACTGTGAGTGTTACTGCGCTCTCCAGACCCTGACACAGTCAGATCACTTAGCACAGGCCGGTTGAATCACACAGCTGAGAGGAGAGGCTAGTACCCACCCAAGGGTCAAGCTTCCGTCTCTCATGGTATTGTTGTCGTTGTCATTGTGGTCATCATCGTCATCGTCATCATCATCATCATTATCATCATCATCATCATCATCATCATCATCATCATCATATTTGTCATCATCATCACCATCTTTTATCTATATGAATATATCTTCTGTATGACACCCCAGAAGAGAGCATCAGATCCTATTATAGATGGTTGTGAGCCACCATGTGGTTACTGGGAATTGAACTCAGGATCTCTAGATGAGCAGCCCGTGCTCTTAACTGCTAAACCATCTCTCCATTCCTCTCATAGTATTATTAAACAAACAAACAAACAAACCAAAAGAGCATTGTCCAGTTTTGAAAAAATTCCCCTGAAGAATTGCCACTTAAAGCAGTGGAAGGAGCAAGCCTAATTAAATAAGCCAGGCTGTCTCTCAGAAGTTAGGAGTTGGGGCTGGTGAGATGGCTCAGCGGTTAAGAGCGCTGACTGCTCTTCTGAAGGTCCTGAGTTCAAATCCCAGCAACCACATGGTGGCTCACAACCATCTGTAATGAGATCTGACACCCTCTTCTGGTGTGTCTGAAGTCAGCTACAGTGTACTTACGTATAATAATAAATTAAAATCTTTAAAAAAGAAGAAGAAGTTAGGAGTTGAAGCTGATCAGAGCCTGTCTAGCCCATAGTACAAGCATCTGCAGATGGTCTGTCCTGGATGTCCAGAATTTTGCAGGTTTGGTTCATGAGGAGGGCTGACCACCGGTGAGAACCTTGAAGTGCTATACACCCCTCCCAGGCCTGCAGACTTCGAGCCACTCCGAGGATATTGCTCTCTTCCCATACTGTGAGCACACCAAGCCTTCCTTTTGGATTCTCACAGGACCCCATAAAGAGCAGCTCTTCACCTTCACTGCTCTTACCAAGGAGGCTGAGACCCAGAGGCACGTCATGTACTGCCCAGCGTTACAAAGCTAGTGCCAGGAGCTGGTGTAGTCTTGAGCACGGTGCTTTCTTCCAACTCGACTCTGTTGTCTGAACCTGTGTCATGGGTCACCAGGACCAGTTGGCATCCCTTGTGCAGCTCCCAGCCTGCAAACTGCCTGGCTCTACGACATTTCATAAGCATGGGTCAGACTGTCTCCTCTGTAACTAGGCTTCTCGCTGTGGGTTTACAGTTCAGGGAAGTCCCATGGAGGTGGAGACAGATGAGCAGCTACATTCACACTCCACCTACCTAGAGTCTCTCTGCCCAGCTTCCAAGCAGCCCACTTCCTCACTGGCAGCCCCTCTTACCCATGCCAGTCCATTGCTTCAGGCCTCCCTTCCCCCTCTAGTCTTCCTTGTCTCTGATGTCCTCTTACAGTTGTCTCCATTGCTCTTGTAAGCTGGCCTCACCTCCTCCATTACCAGCCTTATTACTGAGCAGGCCAATGAACCCCTCTAGCTTAGCAGCTCTCAACCTTCCTAATGCTGTGACCCATTAATATAGTTCCTCATGCTGTAGTGACCCCAGCCATAAAATTAATTCACTGCTACTTCATAACTGTCATTTTGCTACTGTTAGGAATTATAATATAAATATCTGATATGCAGGACATCTGATAGGCAATCTCTGTGAGGTCAAGACCTACAGATTGAGAACCACTGCTCTAGGTCTTGCTCTCCCAGTCTGTAAAGCGGGACAGTGATACCTGTCCATATGTAGACTTGCTGTCAGGATTGAAGAGTACACACAGGCTGCCTGCCAGTGGCTTTCCCATCTCTGTCATGCTTGTTTGTCTCTGGCCTTCATCCCTGCCTTGCTACATTGGGTCCTCAGTGTAAAGCACCTGTATAAGCCAGTGTGCGGGCCTTCCCTCAGAGATGTGTGGCTTCCCAGATGGGGTCCACTCCAGTCAGAGTTTTTGGCCCAGAAGTCACCCTGGGCAGTGACATGCACCCAGTGGTGCTGGTCCAGGCAGTAAAGCAGGTGTGACGGTTGTGCCATCATCACCTTGGGTGGCAGTGGGAGGACAAGGCATAGGAAAGGACCAAGCACCGCCCTGTCTGACTCACAGACTTAGGCCCTGATTCTAAGTTGTGGCCCAGTGTGCCATCCGGAGCATCGCCTGTGGTATATCTATTATCTCCCTACTCTCTTTCTCTCTCTCTCTTTCTCTCTCTCTCTCTCTCTTTCTCTCTCTATCTGTCATCTATCATTTCTCTAATATATATGATATTTAGCATATATTACATATGATATTTATATATCATATTACATATATATCATATATATCCCACTATCATCTCTTTACCATCTATCATCTTTCTGTTTGCCATCTGTCCATCCATCCATCTCATCCCACCCAGCCCCTATTCAAGTTGGAATATATGATGACTCCGATCCAGGTTCTCTCTCTCTCCTTCACAAATCCTTCTCTGGCCATGTCTCTAACAGTCCAAGGCAAGTTTTAGCCATAACCTGGGTGGAGCCATCATTGACCCTGACCTAGGTGGAGCCATCATTGACCCTGACCTAGGTGGAACCATCATTGACCCTGACCTAGGTGGAGCCATCATTGACCGTGACCTGGGTGGAGCCATCATTGACCCTGACCTAGGTGGAGCCATCATCGACCCTGACCTGGGTGGAGCCATCATCGACCCTGACCTGGGTGGAGCCATCATTGACCCTGACCTGGGTGGAGCCATCATTGACCCTGACCTGGGTGGAGCCATCATTGACCCTGACCTGGGTGGAGCCATCATTGACCCTGACCTAGGTGGAGCCATCATTGACCCTGCCTGACTCCTTCCTCTGGAGTTAGGTTGTTGTGAAGCTAAGACCCATCTCAATGAATAGTGGGAACATCAGAGACATGCAGAGGGCCTCATGTGCCAGGAACGGCTTCCTATCTTTTCTCTACAGCACCTGGCACAGGGAAGGGCACCATGGGTCCTATGGCACCGCCGTTCAGCTTGTGCCATAGATGAAGTGTGTGTTCCCCCATCTCCTTACCTAATGACTTACTTGCTTCACACACCCAGTTTAAATTAAGACCTGGCTTCTCAGTCACTCCCCTGGCACTTCTGGGTCTGTAATTATGTGCTGCATAGGTGACTACCGACTGACTTCCTGCCGGTCAGCAAACCTTCAGCCACGTGAAGGCCAGTTGTTCATTCAGCACCATATGCTCACCCCAGCCCAGGGCCAGCCCTAGCAGGCCTTACTCAAAATTTCCTTGAAGGAACAAACGCTAAAATGTAGGCCCTAATTGTGAATAGCTGTTGGTAGCCCTAGCTGTCCATCTTGAGAGTATAGCCGAGGGCTGGGGATGCAACTGAGGTGGCTGGATGGTTGCATAGCATGCACTAAAACCTGAATTTGATTCTCAGCACCATCTAAACCAGACAAGGAACATGCCTGAAGCCCTAGCATTGGTAGGTGGAGGCAGGAGGATTAACCGTTGAAGGTCATCTTTGGTTACAAGCAAATCCAAGGCCAGCCTGGGATATGTGACATTCTGTCTCAAAAATAAAGAATAAAAGAAAAGATGATGGTCCTTTATTTTGACTCTTCGAAGCTGCATTGTCCCTGTAAGTCTGGATGCTGATGCTGTGGTGTTCAAAATCACGTCTGCGCAGGAGCCAGTGCATTCTAAAACCGTGTGGCCAGCAGGCCGACTTCCCTGCTGTGCTGGACTTCTCTCTCAGAGACCCCTAGGCCAGACTTTGTCCCTTTGTTGTTTTGTGTCCAGATATGTTTGACCTCATCAGACTCACAGGGCGAATCCATCACTGAGTTCTATTTTCTCACACATTGTAAAGATTCTTGAACCATTTTTTAAAACATCCCTTCTTTTTTTGGCTTCATCTGGTATTTCAGTCTGTGGATATGGCCAATCTGGTCTACTGCATGCTTGTTCATGGACTGGTTCCATTTTTCATTGCTGTAAGTATTTTGATGTATATTACTTATGAGAATACCCAAGTGCTTCTGGTTGCATGAGTCTGATCTCATTTGCAGGGCCCTATAGCAGAGTATCTGCACAAGGCAGAGCCTACATGGGTGGGTCCCACCAAGCGAAGCCTGAGGGGAGAGGGTAGTAGAACAGGGCCTTCCACAGCTCAGCCCTACCGGGTGGATCCGTGCAGGAGCAGGCCTTGGAGGGCTGGGGCCAGAGCAGCCTCTAGAGTTGCAGGACAGATTTTGTTTAGTCTATAGAGTTATGCTTGTGTAGAAAGATGGAAGCGCTTCCCCTTCACAGTGAGCCTTCTAGTTCAGGATAGAGGCTCGGGCCTCTGTTCTCTTCTTGGCTGGGAGCAGAATGAGGACCCTCTGGGTTTGGAAGGAGTCTGAAGGTAAATGTCTCGGGAAAGCCAGGTGTCCACACCCCTTGGAGGTCCAGAGCGGTTGGCACATTCAGACCCTCTCCCTTCTCTCAATTGCCTTGCAATCTCCTGTGCCTTTGAGACATGCTGGCCTGCTGGGAGTCCCTCTGTGAGGTGCCTCAAGTCCTTAGATCCAGGTGGGTGAATTTGGGTAGAGTTTAGTTTCTAGGCACTGACTGCTGCAGAGGAAGGAGGCGATTTTCTGGCTTCTCCAGGCCTGGGTTATGGGCATTCCTACACCTGCCTACTCTAGAGCCCACCCTGATGACCTCAGCTCCACCATCTTATTCCTCTGGTGCTTTGTTGAGTATATAAGTAAGCAGGTGCCATTCCAGCTAGATCGATGGCCCTCCTGCACCATGGCTGGGAACAGAGATACAAGGAGAATAATTTCAGTTGGACAAAAACCTATCTAGGACTCTCTGACGTAGATCCTACCTCTAGGGTGGAAGGGAGAGATGAAACCAACACTTTAGGCTCCAGGGAGCCAGAAAGGGTGTCTGTCTGCAAGCCGGCAGTGCTTCAGGTATCTTGGGCAATCTGGACATTGAGCTACACCCCATCCCAGATGGGAGAAACAGCTGGGGCTACGGTTCACAGGTACAGTCTGCTAAGGCTACTGGAAAAATGGTGCTGAAGAGCAGGCCACAGGCTGGGACGGAGAGCCTCCCCCCTAGAGAAGCGGCTGTGGAGACCTGGGAGCCTGAGACATCCCAGACAGGGGCAGCTTGAGGGGGCCGACCGACACAACAGCTCCATCCCGTGTGGCCCTGAAGGCCATAGAGTCCACCCAGCTCTGTTTTTCCCACGATTCTCACTGCCTAACTCACTGCGGAGTTGGCTGTTTTCTACTTGATGTGGCCCACCTTCTGTAGGGTACAGATTTCCTGAGGGCAGGCAGGCATTTCCTCTCTGGGCCCTCTCATGTCCTAAGTGTGTAGGATAGCTCGTGGGCACAAAGGTACCCTGAGACTACTCAGTGGGTGAATGAAAGCAGGCCTACTCGATGCATCATTCCTTGCTTGACCATTCAGTTAACGTCTTGTCCGCTGCTACTGCGGACTCAGCCCTTTAGTGAAATGGATGGTTAAAACGGAGAACGTGGTTAAAATGGAGACCACGTTCTTGGAGGACTTTGAAGCACACCAAGAGGAAATTGGCTCAGTGAGTAAGCTCCTACTTACAGTTTGAAGTTTAAATCAAGAAAAGGGTACCCCCCAAAAGGACATTCTGTCACAGTGTCCTGCCCGCCCTCAGCCCGGATGGCTCAGTGGTTCCTGCGCTGCTCTTTGATGAAGCATCCTCAGGTGCTCTCTTCCAAGTGTCTACTACTGAGCATGGGACTGTGGAGCTCTCCAGAGCATCCCTGCCTACAGCACGTGTATGATACAGGCCACCGTTCAGGGTTTACCGGGCACCCCCCACCCTGGAGTTAGCCGAAAAGCAAGCGAGTCCGCCACAGCGATTGGCTCACTCTCTTTCCTTCTTGGGTAATTCTTGGAAATAAAGCCCCCCCCCCCTTTTCATGTTAGTACCCAGTGCCTCCAGGCAGCCAGGAGGTACCACTGCCGGCAGTCATTTGGCCGTGGCTCTTATTCTTGAAGTTACAGTCACTCTTTGGAACGTTGCCTCCTGGGTTTTGCTAACACATTGGCCAGCATGTGGCTTCAGCAGGATAGAGAATTTGGGAAATATATATGCCCACGGCAGGGCTTGTGGAATCCACTACCTGTGAGAAATGACTTTTTCATCCCATCTCGCTTCATGACTTCGTAAACCAGTGCCAGTGTGCAGGCTTCTGTAGACTTGGTGGCTTAAAGCTCGTTAGGAGGCTTAATTCATTAGTTCAGTGGTGAGTCAGGCTATTCCTGCTACTTCCTAATCCTAATATAGATTAATTTTTTTCAAGTGTGTGACTGCTTGGATTTGGGAGGTGGGCTGGTCCCTGAGCCAGTGCTAGCTGGTATAGACACCCAGATCTTCAGCAAGCTTTCATTAGTCAGTATGAGACAGATGCTGTCCTGCCCTGTCATTGCCTTAGGAAGCCAGCAACTAAGTAAAAATAACCCTTTTCAAGTTGGAGGGCATCTGTAAGTTGGGGTATCTCCTCCATAGACCATAAACTCGAGGCATATATATATGAATACATAAACATATATATAGTCACAATATAGCAATTTAATGAGAAAGTGGGGTGTGCCCTCATGGATAGATCATTTGCTACTGTTGTTTGGAGAAGAAGACGGAATAAGATGGCACCTACTTTAAGCCCAGGATTCCAGAGATGGGGAGGCAAGTTCAAGACCAGCCAGGATGGCATAGCAAGACCCTGTCAATGGGAAGGAGGGCATGCAGTTCATATGAATTTACCCTTCTCGTAAAATCTTTTGAAGACCACATCAAAGCTGGAATCACTGATTGCTTGGGAAGGAGAACACAAGTGGCAGGGGAATCCTGAATCCCTCCTGTGTTCAGAGTTATGTGGTTGTATCCGCACTCAGCCCATACAGAAAGGCAAACCACATGCTATGTGATCTTTGTTTTAAAGATGTGTGCTCGTTAGACACGGCTGGGAGAGGCATTCTTGCCATATCCATTGGGCATTTCTGCATGGCATGTGACTCCAAAACAAGGGCATGCAGTTCACCAGGAAAAATATCCAGCCAGAGGTGCTCTTTGATCAACAAGAAGTGTTTTTATTTATTTTAATTGGTTTTAAACATGTGCATGTGAATACAGATGCCTGCAGAGGCCAGAGGCATTGGGTCCTCCTGGCATTACACACATGCTTATGAGCTGCCAGACAAACTCACATCCTCTGGAAGGGCAGTCCAAGCATGCTCTTGGACTCTGTCTGAGCCATCTCTCCAGCCTCTCTACCAAGATGGGTTTTTAGTGAAAAAAGCGTCTGCGTGAGTTTCCTATGAAGTCTGGGGACCATGTATTAATTGCCTTTTATCAAGTGTTACAATGCTTGAAAAACAACTTTAAAAGAGAAGCAATTTATCTTGGCTCACAGTTTCAGAGGATTCAGTCCCTGCTTGGCTAGCTCTGGACCTGTGGCAAGGCAGAACATCATGGCAGAAGGATGGGACAAGGCAAAGCTGCTCGCTTTATGGCAGCTAGGGAGCAGAGACACAGGAGGAGGAGGCAGGTAGGGCAAAATAAAACCTACCAAGGAGTGCCCTTGATGATCGGTTTCTCTTAGGAGGGCCCATGATAGGTTCTATCAGATCCCTTACGAGCCAGTCCTCTTTAAAAGCCCCATCAACTGACAACCAGCTTTATAATTTAAGAACCTTAAGGGGCCATTTTAAGGTTGTTTTCTAAACCGCTGTTTTCTGTAAGAGAAATGCAAGGGCTGTTGGCTGTCAGTGGCTACAGTTAAATGCTTCAGAGAGCAACAAAGTAAGAGTCAAGAATTAAAGGTCCCACTTCCAGCCAGCCCGGAATCAAGTTACTTTGTGGCCTTGGGCAAGTCTCTTCACTCTCTCTGAGCCTTCAGTGTGGGGGCTTGTAAGGTAGTGTCCTGGGAGGTGAGAGGCTTCCAGTTAATCAAGGCCATAAAGATAGCCGAGCAGACTCGAGTTTGGCCAGTTTCATAGCACACTAGGTTCAACTCTGCTGACCATAAGACCGCCCCCAACCCCCTGTGTGAAGAGGACTCTAGAGCCATCCAAGCTCTGAATTAAATGTGTTTCTACATGGAAACACATACAGTAAGTTTACATATCCCATGAAGAATTAAGAAAAATAAAATCACAATACCATCTTTTAACTTGGAAAGTTAGGAATTACAGCAGTGATGGTGACTTCAGAAACACCAGTTGTATAAATTCAGTTTCTGAATTAGAGAATGGAGGAACTTCTGCAGTTTGGGGCCAGGGTGGAGACAGGAGTGTGAGGGAAAAGGCAAGTTCTACCCTGCTCAGAGCACCTGTCCTCCGACCTCCTTCCCATTCAAACTGGAAAAGCTGGTCCTGCCAGCTCAGCTGGCCCGAGCCTCACAGCCCAGAAGTGCTCCCTCCAAAGGCCCAGAGCTGGCCCGAGCCTCACAGCCCAGAAGTGCTCCCTCCAAAGGCCCAGAGCTGGCCCGAGCCTCACAGCCCAGAAGTGCTCCCTCCAAAGGCCCAGAAGTCATAGGGCCTGGCCTTCCCTGATCTCTTAACTGTCATGTTCTCTGGATTGTGTGCTGACAAGGGCTAGACCCCCAGTGTCCCAGGTCTTCCTGTTTGCTGAAGCAGAGCAGCCTCCATGTGCAGCACCTGTCCAGTGCCTCCCTACAGATTTCCGTGTTTTTAATCATAGCCTCTAATGAGCCCTTCCTATTGGCTGTTTCACAAACATAATCTTGAAAGTGAGCTTTTTTAAATATCAGCTGTAGACACTATAATTAGTAGGAAATTAAATTCACACCTATAAATTGTAAAATTCGGTGGTTTTTAATATAGTCTCAGAGTTGTACAGTCATTACCCTGATCTAATTTTAGGACATTTTCTTCACCCAGACAGAACCCCTACGACCATACCCACTAACCACTCTCTTAATTTGTTTTCTTCCCTTCAGCCCATAACATCACTTCTATATTACACCTTTTATCCGTTCTGATTTGCCTATTCTAGACATAAGGTATAAGTAGAATGTGTAATAGACGGCCTTTCAGGTCTTTTTTTTTTTCCTTTTAGGATACTATTTTCCAGGTCTTTCATTGTTTTAGCATGGATTGATGCTCCATTTTTGAGCACTGAACAAGTGTGGGTATGGCTGTACCCTACTTCCTTTGCCCCTTTGCACAACTGGATACTTGTATTGTTTCATTTTGAAAGCAATGTTGTTGTAAACATTGTATTTGTTTCATTTCTCTTTTCATGGACTTATGTATTGTCTCTTTGATTTTATACCTAGAGGTGACGTGGTCCTTCTTAGAGCGACTCTGTTCAACACTAAACTGCCAGCCATTTAAATGCTATCAAAAATGTGTGAGGCTTCGTATTCCTCTACATCCACACTAGTATGCTTTTGTCATCTTTATCATGGCCATCTAAATAGATTTGAAATGGTAACTTATTTATTGGAGTTCCCTTACTATCAGAAGAAATCTGAGGCAAATCACTGAGAACCAGAAAGAAGGTGTATTTTGGCTTGTGATTCTGGAAGTTCTGGTCCAAAAATCATGTTCTGAGCTTGTAGTGAGGCAGCAGGTAAAGACAGGAGCGTGGCAGAGCAAACCACTGTCTTCCTGAGCCATCTCTCAGCAGACTCCACCTCCGTGCAAGCTCACCCCGTGGACCTTTGGAGGATGCCCTTCAGAGCCGTAGGCATGACTCGAGAAAGGCTTTTCCAGGATTGGAGTTGATTAAGAAAGAGCCAGTGCAGGTAGTTAAGAGAGATGTTGAGGAAAGCCTGGTCATGTGCACTCTGGAGGACTCTTGGACTTGAGAAAGTTGCCCAGTGCTTTTGATGCTCATCTCCCAGGGACTAGCAACACTGAGTACCTGCTCAGGTGTTAATTGGCCGTCTTCTTTGGAGAAATGTCTACTCCAGTTTGTTGACCTTTTGTTGTTGTGGTGGTGGTGGTGATGGTGGTGGTGGTAAATGTCTCTCTGTTGTTGAGTTACATTGTTTTGTTTGCTTTGAGACAGGCTCTTTCTATGTGGCGCTGGCCTGGAGCTCTCTATGTAGACCAGGCTGGCTTTGAACTCACAGGGCTCTATCTGCCATACACTGTCCTGTCAAGTGCATGAGCCTGAATATCTGGCAGCCTTCTGTTGAGTTTTTAAAGCTCTTTATATAATCTTGATGCAATTTCCTAATCAGGTGCTTAGCCTGCAGATTATTTTCCCCATTCTGTAAATAACCTTTCCACTTTCTTGAAAGTATCTTTCAATGCACAAAACTATTAAATTTTAATAAAATCCAGTTTGCCTAATGTTTACTTTTGATGTATATGCCATGGGTAACATATCTGAGTAATAATTGCCTAGCCCAAATAATTAAAATTTTAATCCTGTGTGTATTAAGAGTTTTTGAAATACCAGCTCTCAGGTTTACTCCATGATCCAGTCAGAACCTTTTTTTTTTTTTTTTTTTAAGTCAGAGTTCTTTGTGTAGCACTGGCTATCCTAGAACTAGCTCAAACTCACAGAGATCCAACTGCTTCCTGAGTCCTGGAATTAAAGGCTTGAGCAGTCACCATCAGCCCTGAATCAATCTTTGTGTGAGGTGTAAACTAGGAGTCTGTTGTTCTCATATAGGTATTCAATTATCCCAACACTAGTTGTTGAAAAGATTATTTCTTCTCTCAGAGAATTGTCTCGATATTCTTAATGAAGCTGGTCACAAATCAAGTATTTTATTCCATGTATTTGTGTTGACTCTGTTCCATTGATCATATATGTGTTAGTCAGACCATGGGTCATGATGATAAAAGAGCTGCATGAGCGGCTAAAAGAGGGAAGGTTTACTTTAGGGCAGCACTTCAGTCCATCATGGGTACAGAGCCTATGGCAGGGCAGAGCCATTCACACAACAGTGCCAAAAGCAAGAGAGAGTGCATGCCTGCTCTGGTGGATCCTCTTTTCCTATTGTATCTGAGCCCTAGCCCATGGGATGGGCTCCTGTTTCTCTGTTAGTTACATGTCTCTGGACACGCCCAGAAATGTGCTTTAGCAATCCCCTAGGTCAGTGGTTCCCAGCCTTGAAACCTGTGGGTGGCAACCCATTTGGGGGTCAAATGACCCTTTCACAGGGGTCAGATATCAGATATCCCTGCATATAGATATTTACATTATGATTCATAACAGTAGCAAAGTTACAGTTATGAAATAGCAATGAAAATAATTGTATGTTTTTTGGGGGAATCACCACAACATGAGGAACTTTTTTAAAGGGCCACAGCATTAGGAAGGTTGACACCCATTGTCCTAGGTACTTCTCAATCCAGTACTATCGGCATGATTAATCATCGCAGTGTGTCAGCTCCAGACAAGGAAGTTTGGAACTAGGAAGTATGAGTCCTCCAGGTCTTCTTTTCCAGCTTGATTCTTCCGGATATTTTGTGTCTTCCACATGTGCCTTCCAGAAGGCAGCTGATTTGAATCTGTAGAGCAAGTCGGGGGCATTTCCACCTTAAGGACAAGTTCTGAAATCCATGAACACAGAATGCCTTCATCCACTTGGATCCTTTTTAATTTTTCAACAATATTCTGAGTTTTCATGCCTTTCACTTACTTTATTCCTAAATGTTGTACCCCCTTCATTGTTATTAGTAGAATTTTTTTTTAACTTTATTTCCAGAGTGATGATGGTTCACTGCTGTGCTTTAAAAATAAAATTTGTTTTGGGTCGTGATGCCTAGTCTTTAAACTGTGTAGAACTCATTCATCAGCTCTTAGGGAGTTCTACACAAATTCAGTCTGTGACTAGAAATGCCAGAACATCCTCCTCGCCTCCTTGCCTGTGCTCACACGTGAAAGTGAACATTCTTGGTTCCTTCTTAATTCTGGGGCCGACCTGTCTGCCTTAAGCCGGTGCAGCACAGTGTTAGCTGGGGTGGTCCTAGTTTGCCAATAGTACTGCTTTTGGTGTTCTGATGATTGCGTTGCTTTTGGCCTTTAAGGCCTAGAAAGGTGGCTCAGCGGATAAGAGCACTGACTGCTCTTCCAAAGGTCCTAAGTTCAAATCCCAGCAACCACATGGTGGCTCACAACCACCCGTAATGTGATCTGACGCCCTCTTCTGGTGCATCTGAAGACAGCTACAGTGTACTTATGTGTAATAATAAATAAATCTTTAGGCCAGAGCAAGCGGGGACTGAGCAAGCAGAGTTGGCCGGAGTGAGTACAGGTCCTAAAATTCAATTCCCAACAACCAGATGAGGGCTCACAACCATCTGTACAGTGTACTCATATACATAAAATAAATGAATAAATCTTAAAAAAAAATAGTGTGTACTACAATAACTTGTTTTCAGATGTGACCACAACTTTGCATGCCTGTAGTTCACCTTGGTGGCTCTGGTTGTATAATTCTTTTTGTACATTAATGATTATAGGTTGCTGGTATTTTTTTGATGGATTTTTGTCCTCTGCATAATGGATTTTGAGCTGTAAATTTATTCTCATGCCTTTTTTTTTTTTTT
>NW_022196895.1:75846491-75856468 GCF_008632895.1 Mastomys coucha
TTTTTTTTTTTTTTTTGATGTTGGTATCAGAACAAAATTGGCCTGTTAGAGTAAGGCGAGATATGTTCCATCATACTTTTTTGAAAAGTGTGAGAGATTCATATAAATTCTATGGACATTTAGTAGAATTCATGAGTGAAGAAGGCATTAGGCCTGGCATCATCTTAGAAATTAATTCAGTACCCTTTTTATAAGTTATTTGGAGTTTCTCTTTCCTTTTAAGTAGGTTCTTATAGTTTGTATCGTCCTTGGAGTCTGTCCATACCATCTAAAGAATCCAGTATTCAGGATATGGCCACTCATAGGATTCATATATAATCTTTTCTTAAAAATGTATTTTACGTTGATGAACTATGCCCACATTCAAGCTCACATAATTACACACATATCAAAATTAGATGCTAAGGTCCAATGTGAGAGAAAACATGTGGCATTTTTCCTTCGGAGCCAGGATTACTTCATGTAATATTTTCAGTTCCATCAGTGAGACCTTAGAAAAGGAAGTGTGAAATGGGATGGGGGTATGGTGTCGGGAGGGTGTCGAGAAGGTAACATCACATGTAGCATGAAACTGAAAAGGTGGGCTCTAAGGGCAGAGGGGGACACACAAGAGGAAGAACGTGGGTGTGGAGAACAAGAGAGGGTCAGCCAAAACAAAGGAAAGAGGAAAAGGCCACAAGGAGACAGACCTGTTACTTGATAGACTAATATCAAAATGTTTAAATCATTCTAGAAACCGTTTTAAATGTACAGAAAAATTTCCCTGAGGATCCAGGGGATTCTCATACCGACCACACTGGTCTCCTCAGTCTGGGACAGGTAATGTTCCCATGGCTACTTTTGTAACGAATGAGCTAATGCTGATACATTGTAATTGACTGCGCCCATACTTTATTTAGATTTAGTTTTCCTCTGCTGTTCTTTCTAACCTAATGTTCCAAGATCTCATCCAGGAAAAGGCCTTCCACTCGTTTGTGATGCCCTCTTCTGATTGTGGTACCTCCTCAGACTGTCCTTGGGTTTGATGGGTTTTGATGGCCGTTTGCTTTTGAGGGCCGAGGGTCAGTGTTTTGCAGAGTGTACCTTGCTGGGCATTTTTATTGTTTGTTGAGTTTTCCATCATTAGACTTGGACTCTGACTCTGAAAGGGAAAACCACAGCAGTAACATGCTGTTTCTATCCATCAGACCAAGCATCATACCACGCTGGCCACCGTGACTTGTTATTGTTGATACTAATCCTGACCCCCAAAGACAAGTGTGTCCAGAGACCCCCCACCATGAAATCACTCTCCTCCCTTTCCATACTGTATACTCTTGGGAGCAAGTTCTTTATGTGTAGCCCATGTGTAAAAGGTGGGGAAACCTGCTACCCTCGAGGGTGACTATTCAGATAACGTCTTTAGTATTCTGCGTGGAAGCTCTGTCTACCAAGTGTTTACTCTGGCAACTGTTTACATCAGTGTGGACTCATGGCTGTTTATTTTGTGCTGTTTTGTTTTCTTGCTCAGATTGTCCCTGCTTGGCCGCTGGCACCATTCCCGGTTGGTTCCTGTCTCCTAGCATACTCCATGTTTGTGGGGCTTGTTTGGTTTCCTGGCTTTCTGCTGTTGCGCGATGGCCAGATCCATCTCGCATGTTTCCTGAGTCCTAGAATCAGATATCTCCTGCAGGGATCCAGGTTCCTCATCACAGTGGCCATTGCTACTCGCAATACCTCATTCCTAAAGATTCACAGTAATATCCCCCCATTTCCTTCACAATTTGAATAATTGGATTTTTTTCCATTCTTAAAGATATGCCTATTTTGTTGATCTTTTCAAAGACCCAACTTTCTGTTTCCTTCCTTCCTTCCTCCCTTCCTTCCTTCCTTCCTTCCTTCCTTTCTTCCTTCCTTTCTTTCTTCCCCTTATCTCTAGCCTATTTATTTTTCTGCTTGCTTGGGTTGCATTTGCACCTTTTTTTATCGTTTCTAGTGAAGCATGTTTAAGTTAGTGCGTTTCCTTTTGGTTTTTAGACCTATAAGTTTCCCCGTGTGTGCAGCTACTATATTCTGTAAGTTTTGGTATGACATATTTTAATTAATCTCCATGTGCATATATGTTTTCTTGTAACTTTTTGTATATGTGTGGTGTGTTTGTAAGTATGCATGGTTGAGGGGGAGCATACATCTGGAAGCTGAGGCAGGAGAATGTCTATCTTTATCACTGTCTAGCTTATTGCCTTGAGACAGGACCTCCCACTGAGCTGGAAGCTCTTCATTTCAAGAGATGGGGAAGGGGAGGGAACGAGAGGTAGGTGAGATGAATGACCGACAGTAGATTAGTTGAAATGATCTATATTATTATACATATATCTTTTTTCTAACTATATGGTCATCTAGTTGTTGTTGTTGAATATATGTTAAGGGGAATCAAAATAAAGTTCACTTTTAAGAGACTACACTTTTTTTTTTTTTTTGAGACAGGGTCCTACTGTATAGCCCAGGCTGTCCTGGAACTTGTGGTGACCCTCCTGCCCCCATCTCCTGAGTGACAGGATCCCAGGCATGAGCCACCATCCCCAGCTGAGGATAATGTATTTTCCTTACTGGTCTAAGGATTTTGTATTTCAATTAGTTTCTCTCTGTGCTTTAAAAGGTGAAGCTGATGGCCTCCCTCAGTGTTTACGATCCTCTGGTAGACAAAGACTGAGGTCACCCATGGAGTGTGTCAGTTATCAAAATCATGGAATGACAACTTATTTTGCTGAAAGTTGTGGAAACTAAGGCGTTCCACACTTGTGGATTTCCAAGTGACAAGTATTCTTCCTTTAAAAAAATACTTATTTCTCTCATTTGAGAGTTTTATAAGAATAGATTCCCTAGCACTCTTCAGAAACAGTTTGTGTTATTATGAGCACTTGGGTTTGCACATATTAGAAGAAGTCCTATCTACCACGTGTTGATGGTTCAAGATGCAAATGGCCTGTGGCCGCTGGACGTTGACTCAGGCTGCTTGCTCCTTTCTTGATAAGTGCATTTCCGGAAAGGAGGCCTTCCCCAGGTTATGGACACATCTTTCCCTGTGACTAGAATTTATCCTCCAGGAAAAAGGAGTCAGCTGTCTGAGCTGAGTGCTGGTGGGAAAGAGGGGCTTGCCCCCTTTCTTTTTTTTTGTTTTTTTTGGTTTTGTTTGTTTGTTTGGTTGGTTTGTTTTTTTGAGACAAGGTTTCTCTGTGTAGCCCTGGCTGTCCTGGAACACACTCTGTGGACCAGGCTGGCCTCGAACTCAGAAATCTGCCTGCCTCTGCTTCCCAAGTGCTGGGATTAAAGGCGTGCGCCACCACTGCCCGGCTCCCCCTTTCTTTTATAAATGTATTATATAGTATCTTGCTTGCTGGCCTAAATAGACCCAGCAAGGCAACTGCTTCAGAAAGAAGGAGACACGGGGGGGGGGGGGATTAGGAGTGAGGCTGGAGGAGTGGAAGGGAAGGTCTAAGCCTGATGTGATCAAGATACATTATACACATTCACAAAGAAAATTATATATAAACATGGAGTTATTAAGGAATTAAAAGTTTTAAATAAAAACAAAATTAGCTGATGTGGAGTATAGAATTTACCTTTTAAAAATTCTACATTGAATTCTACAGATGTTTGGTAGATAACAATCCTTCCTTTAATGAAAGGTACTTATTGCTCAGTGGCCAGGGAAATGTCTGTCTGCTCTTTATTGCTATAGATTTCAACACCAGTGTGAGCTTTCCTCACACACCAATCAAGTGCTCTGTCAGTGAAAGCAGAGTCAGGTGTAGTGATGGCCTCTGGGCGAGCAGGTGAGGGAAGGGCTCTTTGACCTCTGCCTGGGTCACGTGTCAAGACTAGCTCAACCCTGAGAACCATTTAGGTAATCTGTTGGCTGTGAGTTCAATATGAACAGTCTTTGATTCCAATGAAAGTAAACACTTGACAGGCAAGATGTATTATCTGGTCCTTAGAGCCATGTAGCTTTTCAGTTTTTGGTAGATAGAAAAATTTGTGATCTTACCAAGAATCCTATGGCGTGAGAGAGTTGCACCCACTCAATCCTTCATTCAGAGGCCCCTTATTTACTCTGATGTTAAATGGAAAATAATTAATTTTGAGATAAAATGCATTTCTTACATCCCCTTTGGAGCTATGAACATCTAACGTTAAACACTCACAACCCGGCTCTCTGAGAGGCAGGCCAGTCACATAGTCAAACACAAACCGGGCTTTTCTCGCCCCAAGAAAAGTCTGAATTCTTCTGTCTTCCCAAATTGCTACAGGAAGGCACACGTTTGGGAGAGTGGTTCAGACAGTGAAGAATACGTCGAGCTGCGTGCCAACTAGTTGCCAGGTGAAACTGAGGTGGGAACCTCACTGGGAACTTGGGTGTTAAGTGTGGGAGCTTCCGGGTGCTGAGTCTGCAGTGCTGGGTGCCATGAGCACAGAGGGAAGGGAGTTCCTCAGGTGAATGTGCAGTGACTCATCCTGCTGAGGAGACCCAAACAAGGACAGGAGAGAGAGGCTCCTGGGGTTTCATTACTCACCGATGTGGTCTTTCATGCCTTCCGTGAGAAGGAAGGGGTGTGCTCAGAGACTCAGCAGGAATCAGCTACAGATGGGAGACATGCAGACTGCTTGCTTATGAAGTAAATGTGTTATGATTTGATTGGATAGCAACATTGGGAAGGAATTGTATAGAACGTGGACTGTAGGCCTTATCTTTTGTATCTCCCAGTCCCTCTGAATGAAGACCACTGTGCTCTGCCCAGCTGCCTGCTGATGGCCATCATGTCTGGGTTACTTAACGAGAAGAAATGCCGTACTTGTCTGAGAAATGAGAGCCAGGGTAAAAGATCTTCACCTCTGACAGCAGCAAAGAGGACCAGAACCCCTTCCAGGGCCAGGCAGGCATGAATGTGACTAGCCAGATACTAATGCTTGGGTCACGCTTCTTCCCGACTGTGTGGGCGGGGACAGTAGACTTCTGACTAGCCACTGAATATAGCGTTTGGCCAACATTTTGAATTGTTCCTTTGTTGTGCGTCCTGGGCAGGGGAGGTAGGTAAGAGATTGGCTTTGCTTTGTGTAACCTGCAAGAAGTGGGAACAGCAATGCTTTTCAGGCAAGTTTGTCTTCACACAGATCTCTGCAAGTTCTTTCCTTGAGCAACTGGTCCTCTGTATGTGGCCCCAGACACTAACATTGGTTATTTCTGGGAAGTTTTCTTAAAAACACAAATTCCTGGGATACAGCCCCAAACCTGAGAGCGTTGCAGGTGGTTTCTGACACAAACCCCCAGTGACTTGAGAGGGCTTGTCCAGTCTAATGTCCAGATGCTGAACTGGCAATTCTCCTGTAACATTTAACATTTACCCTGGGGACTTTTGAGCCCCATTGTTTACCTCTTAATTACACTGAAGACTAGTCTGAGTTAAGACTCTAGGTCAGACTGACCGTGGCCCTAATCCTTATAGACCTCAAGAGTGACCCATAGGCTGTAGTGTAGGCTGGGTTCTTCTGGAGAGAGGCATAAGCTCTGGGAGCAACTCCCAGGGCAACCAGGTCAGGGCCAGGGTCCACAGAAAATAAGTGGGTCTCAGAGCCTTTGAGTGTGTGGAGCTGCCAGTTACTGCGCAGAGGTGGCAGGCAGCTTACCGCTCTTTTGAAAGGAAGTTGATTCTTTTTTATTTCTCCCTGTTGTTCCTTTCTGTCTAAGTTCCCAAAGATATTTTTGTTGTTTTTACAGTTTCATACCTATATAGAATGCATTCTGATTCCGACTGCTCCACACACACACACACACACACACACACACACACACACACACGTCTCTTACCTCTCCCATACCCATCATGCTTCTCCCTCCTCCCTGCCAGTCCTCTTCCAAGATTAGTGACTTTCGGGTTTGTTTTGTGACCCATTTAGTTAGAAGGCAATGACTCCCCTCTCCCTGGATCTATGTATATCAAATAGTTCAGCCGTGAGGGGTAAGGCCCCCTGACCTCCCCCTCTCATCCTTGTCTGACTGCCTGCTGAAGGGCCTATTCTGGTGCAGACCCGAGGCCGGCTTCTGCAAGCACTATGCATTCACGACTGCAATGGCCGAGTGTTGGCCACAGCTAGCGCTCCACAGTCCCTGTCTTCCAGCAATTCCGTTCCTTCTGCCCGCTCTCCACAGTGCTCTCTCCAAGCTTTTGTACGCATGCCTTGTTTAGGGGTAAGCGCTCATAAGTCACTTATTCTCGACCCCTTATCTCGTGTGCAACCGTGATCAACGCCACGAGCTTCTTCATTCACCACGACTCAACTGGAAAGAGAACCTCGTCTGGTTGAGGCTTAGAGTAGCATTTGTGGTTATAAACATAAATATTTAGAAGGGAGCTCGCTCGCTGTGTTGCCAGTTTGGCTAAACGGCGGTGTTCAGTTCCCTGCGTGCGGCCTTTGGTTTCCCCTGCCACAGGTTTTTGACCAGGCTTCAGTACCCAGCATGGACTCTCTCCTAGGGTGTAGGCACTACATCCAATCAAAAACGATTGGTTACCCCCTAACAATAGGGTCACGATTGCACAAGTGGTCACATTTGTGTGGCAGGTTGGTGTCACAGTTTGTAAGGTTCCCAGTTAATGTCATTCCCCTCCCGCAGCCTGCACAGCATCTTTCTCTTGTCTCTTGTGTGTAGATCCTCGCTTCTGTTAAGTTGGAGTTACTGTAGAAGCCAGAAAACTAATAAGAGGCCATGGTGGGGGGTGCCTAAAGGAAGACAGGAAGTACTACATAGGTAATTGATACTCGAGTCTGTGAGTGAAAAGGCTTAAGCAGGGAAGGGTAGGGAACATTGGGAAGATTAATCAAAGCAAAAGCCATCTGAAAACCTAAAACTTTAAAACAAAAAAAATTAAAAATACACTTTATATATTTTAAATAGTATTCGACTTGCTCAGTCCCAAGACTGCAGTGTGGGGCTGTCCGAGGCCTCCTGGGGACTTGGTTACCACGTTGTTCCATGAGCCCACTGTGCCTTCTCACCGTCTCTTCCCAGAATTCACTCCCCTCGTCTCTTGCCTTGTAGTTTGGTGCCGAATTCCGAAGGTTCTCCTTGGACCGCCACAAGCCTGGGAAGTTTGAAGATTTCTACCAGCTGGTGGTGCACACCCACCACATCTCTAACACCGAAGTGACCATCGGCTATGCCGATGTGCATGGGGACCTGCTGCCCATCAACAATGATGACAACTTCTGCAAGGCGGTCTCAAGTGCAAACCCCTTGCTTCGAGTCTTCATCCAGAAGCGAGGTATGTGGAAGCCGTGTGTTCTGCGCCATAGCAATCACTTGAGGAAAAAAATAGAGCTTTTAGCTCTCTGTTGGTATGGGGCTCTGAGATTCAATTTTCTGGCTTATTGTAGTAGCAGACTTTAAAATTAATTTTCAGGTCAATACTAATTTGTTTAAAGGTCTTAGATGTGGCTACACTGCCTTTTTCACCTTACATAGCATTGACCTCTGCCCTTTAAAGATGTAGGAGGAATAACACAAATACTTTTCAGTCTTTTATAAAGACTAAATAATGCTGATATTTTTGGTATTTAACTAGAGGCAAGTGAATTTCGGTAACAAAGAGGCATTTGTCATCCTAAGAACTAAAGTTGAGGGCCCTTAGTACATACGTACTTTTCGCATCTTTGTAAAACTAGGGGAAATGTTAACTTTAAATTATAACTTTGGCTAACTTTAACCTCTAAAATCCTAGCATTATGAGTAAACGCTGTTTTGTCTTGAAACAAATGACTGAGGTAGGCAGCTTGGTGGTTGGAGGCGGGAGGGTTGGGGCCGGGAGGGCAGCCTGGTCTCCTGTGAACTCACCCTGCCTGGTCTCCTGTGAACTCACCCTGCCTTCCTCTCAGGGCAGCCTGGTCTTCTGTGAACTCACCCTGCCTTCCTCTCAGGGCAGCCTGGTCTCCTGTGAACTCACTCTGCCTTCCTCTCAGGGCAGCCTGGTCTCCTATGAGCTCACTTCGCCTTCCTCTCAGGGCAGCCTGGTCTCCTGTGAGCTCACCCTGCCTTCCTCTCAGGACAGCCTGGTCTCCTATGAGCTCACCCCGCCTTCCTCTCAGAAATGCACTTCAGATTTCTTTCTCCTCATGTCTAAGCTAGGCACAGGCTTGTCGTTAAAAATATGATGCTAAAGGAAGAGCTAGCTGCAAGGGAAGCTTAGAAATAGAAAAAGAAGATTTTTATAATCAGTTTATTAATCCTTGCCCTTTGCCTGGGGCGGGCCTACTTTGAACATTGTGAGCGCTGGCTAGGAGAAGGGCGTCTTTCCTTTCTGAGTGGTGGACCACTGTGTATGTGCGCAGACTGGGGAGTCGGTAGAGCCCGGGAAAGCCATGCTGCAGACGACCATGCCTGCTGTCAAGGGCTGCGGCACAGGTGTGTGCTCCCAGCATCCTTTGGTATGAGCTAGTTTTCTTTCTTGCTGTGTCCTGGGAAGCAGCGTGGCACTTACAAGTCTGGCCTTTTCCGGGTGGGCACATCTGTCACGTGATCTCAGCTCCTTCTCGTGGCTTTTCATCAAAAGACCCAGAGCAAGCTGCTGTAAGGTGCTGCTGAGTGAGGAAATGGAGAGCCGAGGTGTGGAGTTGGCTGTGAGGCTCAGAACCGTTGGCTAGGCCGTCTGTTCCCTGCACCTTAGTGTCACTGTTTGCAGAGTGGAGGTGACATGGCATTACTCAAGTGACTGTGAATAACACATAGCATGCCAGTGGACAGTCTGTGGCCTGTTGATTTCCATTATTCTTATTTGTGGTTATGGGGGAACAGGAGGAGGCACTGGGCCTCACTTTAGTCCGGTTCCCTGGTACAAAATCAGAACATGCTGGCACCTGTATTGTAGCAGAGCCCGCATGCTGTTGCTGCTGCTGCTGAGAGAAGCAGAGCAGTCCCTCCCTCACAGTGATCAGCAGACATCTGGAACCAGGACCCTCGTGCTCCCTGCAGCATACAGTGCCACTCTTATCTCTTCTTTGCCCTCTGTGGTAGCCACAGTTAGTCCTGCATCCACTACCCCTGCTGATGGAACTCTGCTCATCACACCACTGGAAGCATCCACCTATTGACACTGTCCTCTCAGAAAGGCAGTTTCAATCTGCTCTAGTTAGTTCATGTTTTCGTCTACTCGTCTGTCCTCTTCTTTTCCCTGGATGTTACCTACTGCGGGTTCTTAGAATGGCTTGTGACTCATCTCCACCAGACTACAAGGGCCCCAGGGCTGGTTCTCGGCCATGCCACGGTGACCCCAGCTCAGAGCCTCTCTCACAAGGGCAGGCAGGCAGAGGGCGGAGGCTCTGGAGAGCTGGTACGCCTGTGTGTGGGCCTTGTTACCTATCACCAAGGACAGAGAGCTGGTACGCCTGTGCGTGGGCCTTGTTACCTATCACGAAGGACTCTAATGTTTTTATCCTTCCTGGCTGTGGAGTGGGGACTCTGAGGTCCCAGTAGAGGCTATCTTGAGTGAGGCATGCCCCTCAGCATGGAGCAGTTGAACCTGGAGTGGGCAGGAGCTCGGGTTGTGTCCCAGGTGGGGCCGCATCAGCCCCTCCCACAGTTCAGACAGCTTCCCCTTCAGTGTGTGAAGGCCTGGCAGCCTGGCAGTATTATTTCTTTTTCCTCCTCATTATTCTTCCTCTGATGTGAAAAGCAGCATGGCCCTCACAAGGCTGGCCTTTTCAGAGTGAGCCCATCTGTCAGAAGACCTCAGGTCCTTCTCACAGGCTCCACCTGTGAGAAGTGAGATGGGAAAGTGACATCTGCTTCCTGGAGTGCTGTCGACTTCCCATATCTATGAACTCTGGGCGGGGCCCACGCATTCTCCTGCTCCCTTCTCACACCTCTAGATCGCTCAGAGCCTTCCTCTCACCCTCCTTATGGGGTTCCTACTGGAGTAACTGTGTGTGGGGTCCAGGTAACTGGG
>NW_022196895.1:75856544-75869714 GCF_008632895.1 Mastomys coucha
AGAGGGTCCAGGTATCTGTTCTTCTGTGGACAACTGGATACCTTTGTCTGCAGGACAGACATGCTGGCCCAGAACGATGAAGACTGAGTGTCCATTGGTCCGGAGAGGCCGGTTCTTATTGTAGCCTCCTCATGGTGCCACCACAACCCTGCCCAGTGAGGCCCAAGTCACTTCCAGTAGTGTGTGTGTGTGTGTGTGTGTGTGTGTGTGTGTGTGCATACACTTGCTCCTGTGCACTTCTAGTTGATGGGTGTGAGTGCCCGTGGAGGCTAGAAGATCCCCTGAAGCTGGACTTACAGGCAGTTGAGAGCAGCCCAGTGTGGGTGCTAGAAGTCCAACTCAAATCTTGTACAAGGGCAGTAGATGCTCTAAAACGGGAATCATCATTCCAGCCCTGACTGGCACAGGTCTTTAAGAAGAAACTATATTACCATCTTCGTAAATGTATGAAGCCCCAGCTGTGCTCAAAACCTTCAGTCTACCTCTTACAATAGTTTCTTCCCTTGAGACACATAAGGGTATAATGATACAGTGAAAAATGAGTATCCCTTTTAACTAAAACTGCCAGCAGAGCCTGTGTGGGGGTAAATATCCACATAAAGACTTGCACACAGTACCGTTCACAACAGCCCGAGCATGAACAAAACCCAAGAATCCACCTGCCAGTGAACAGAAGGCCAAGGGTGCATGGCCATTTGAGGGAATGCTGCCCTGCTAAGCACTACCTCATGGCCGTGGATATCACAAACAGTATGCTGAGGGAACTAAGCTGGGACCCAGGGCCAGATGTCATGATCTTGATATTGAAGGGATCTGGAGTTGAGGACATTGTTTGCTCATATTTACTTGCGACCCTAAGTCAGTGTTTAGAGTGGTTTTCTGGTCCCTGGAGAACATGCACTTGATGTATACATTCCTGGCTGAGGAGGTACAGCAAAGCACCTCATGCCATCTCAGTTCCTGCCAGCATCTGACTTTCACACCCTCAGTCCAGTGACACCACTGCCATTTTGGTCTTGCTTCTTTTCTGTTGGTGATTTCACTCTGTGCAGTGGCCTGGAGCCTAAGGCCTGAGTGCCATCGAATGTTCTCAGCTCAGGGTGTGCTGGTCTGCCTTGTGGAGATGTTGTGTCACAGAAGTGTCCTTCAGGCCCACTGGCCATGAGGTCAGTCACATTAGCGAAATGCTAATTGATTGTTGAAAGCATCATGACTGGAGGCCCGTGATACCCCAGCATATCTTTCTCCGGGGATCATGGCTCTGACTTTACTAACCCATATTGCCCTTAGTGACTTTCCAGAAAGAAAGAACTCTGAGTAATGAGAATTGGGTGTAAGTGAAAAGTCCAGGATGAGCAAGTTCATAGAGACAGTAAGTCCATCGAGGCTAGAAAGGCACCTCAGGCAGTGAAGTGCCTGCCACACGACCGACCGACCACCGTAGGGTCTTGAGTTCCGACTTCTGGAACCTGTGAAAAGATGAGGTCTGGCAATGTGCTGGTGACACCCCACAGCTGGGGTTGGGCGGAGACAGGCATGCCTTAGGTTTCTATTGTTGTGATAAACCACTGGGACTAAGAGCAATGTGGGCAGGGCTTTCAGCTCAGGCCTCCAGGGCACAGTCCCTCACTGAGGGACTTCAGAATAGGAGCCCAAGCAAGGCAGGGAGTGGGAGGAGCTGACTGCAGAGACCATGACAGAGCACTGCTTCCTGGCTTGCTCCTCATGGCTTGCTCTATTATATACTATATATGTTATATATTATATAATAAAGCATGGCGTGCTTTATTATATACGCCATGACCATCTATCTGCCTAGCAGTGGCCCCTCCACATCAATCGCTACTTAGGAAAATACACTCCAGGCTTGCCTACAGGCCAGTCTGGTGAGGACAGTTTGTTACTGAGGCTTCTTCATCCCAAGCCACTCCAGACGGTCAATATAACCAAACAACCAGCCAACACAAGGCAGAGCGCTGAAGGGCAGCCAACCTAGCCCAGTCGATGCGCTAGGGTTCCATACAAGACCTGTTTTTTGAAACATAAAGGTAGAGAGTGGGGCTGGTGAGATGGCTCAGCGGGTAAGAGCACCGATTGCTCTTCCGAAGGTCATGAGTTCGAATCCCAGCAGCCACATGGTGGCTCACAACCACCTGTAATGAGATCTGATGCCCCCTCTTCTGGTGCGTCTGAAGACAGCTACAGTGTACTTATAATAGATATATAATAAATAAAAAATCTTTAAAAAAAAAAAAAGGTAGAGAGTGATCAAGGACAGGCATACAGTGTCAGCCTCCGGCCTGAGCGTAAGGAATGTGCGTACCCACACACCCACACTAACAAGTTCCTAAGCCACATGGGCACATCACAGAATTAGAGATCTCCGTGAATATAAAACTGAGCACTTTAATAAGTCGGTTTCATGCACTGGAGCACAGCAAAGCTGGGTACCAGGGTCACCTGCTGGCAGTAGTCACAAATAGTCACCAAGTGTATCCAGGATGCAGCCTTTAGCAAGGCTCCAGGATTTTCTCCAGCCTTTATTCCAGGACTCACCATCCTTACTGTGTGTAAATACTTTGACTTTTCTTTTTTCCAAGGGGTGGCATCATGGAGGTATCAGAAACTCTCACCTATAAATGTGAGTCATCCGACCCGGTATATGACTTTTTAATTAACATCTTTGTTTGAAAGTTTTTTTGTTTTTTGTTTTTTGTTTTTTGTTTTTTGTTTTTTTGTTTTTTTTTTTAAATCACCTCTTTCCCCGATGGTCAGAAACTTCTGGGGTGTCTCTTTTGGGTGTGTGCTAAGCCCAGCTGTGACCCATGCCCCAGATATGAGCTGTGCCTGGGTGTGAGCCGTGCTTCGGGTGTAAGCCATGTCCACTGTCAACTCTACCCTGGTGTGATCAAGGCCCAGGTAGGAGTGGGTTCCAGGTGTGAGCCTGTGCAGGAAGACTTTGTCATTCTTCTGAGAAAGTGTTCACAAGCATTCCTGTGGTAGGGCTCATGGTTCATACGGGTCCAGGGTCCCCACTAATACAAAAGGCTGCATCTGGGGCTCAGACAGTCACCAGGAACCACCTGTCTTTTGTCTGAGTGGGCCCTGGTCAGGGGATATTTTCTTGAAGACTTCCTGTCCATGGAGGCTTGTGAAGGGTGTGAGGCAGGACTTTGGCTTCAGTCTCACCAACTTCTCTCAGACTTCTTTCTTCGAAGCTTGTTGCCTCCAGCCACCATCTTTCCAGGGCAACTCTTAGAAACCCTGGGTCTCTCCCTTTGGTAAATAGCAGCTTTCCTTATGTTCTTCGGGTTAATGCTCTGTCTGTGTGAGCCAGGAACGCAGCAGGCCCAGAACAGATTGGTCAGAATGCGTGGGCTTGCATGGCTAGATTGCAGCCCAGGTGAGTTTTTCTTTTCGCCTGCCTTTCCCTCCTACCCTCCCTAGTGGGTGCAGGAACACTTGGGAGCCACAGAGAGCTGCGGGCCAGGAGGGGTGCTCATTGCATCTCCTCCTATTTTTAGCAGAATAAACAGGAAGTACAAACACTAACATTATTACTACTCATTCATCAAGTAAGTCCTCCAAACACAGTGACGCCCATGATCTTGTCTCCCTCCAGGCCCTGCCCAGGACAAGGTGGGCAGCTGTGGTGGTGGTGTGGGGGTTCCTATCATAAACGTGTATGTTGCACCTAAGCATGGGGTTCTTAGCTGTTTTGGGGCATTTTGAGTTCTTAAAATGAACATAGCACAATTAATTGCAAATGCTTAGATGTATCAGAAATTGTGTGAGGTTACATTTGTTTGCATTTTATTTAATTGAGTTGTGTTGCATTGTTTTAAGGGTAAAGCATACTACTCACAGTGTGTCTCCTGGATTCTTCCTGTGGGCTCTTGGTAGGAGGGTTCCAAGGAACCGTCAGTCAGTGAGCAGCCTGTGGTACTCTCTCCTCAGAGGCTGCCCAGTTCTAAGGAGCCCTCTGCTGCTCTGACCAGCTGTGTCGTCCTGCCCTGGTGTGTACAGGGATAGGCGTGGGCCTGGCTCTCAACTCTCTGCTGGATATCAATCAGTACTGCCGTGGTTCCCAGAAACCTGTGCGTTTGGGAACCTTTCTCTGTCTTTTTGTTTTGTTTTGTTTTGTTCTGTTTTGCTTTTTTTAAAAGGCCAAAAAGGCCTCACTGCACTACCGTGGGAATGCAGAGAAGACAACAGGCCGAAGCCCTGGCTTGGAGTAGGCGTGAGGAGAATGTGCTGAGGCAGCTTGTGAAAAGCCGCACACCAGAGGCACCCACCACCACCACCCAGAGGAACGTGGCTGTCTGGGAGCCCACTCACCCCCTAGGCCTCATCTTGTCTGCCTGGTTGCCTTCCTGGCTAGCTTGTGTATGATCAGCATACTCTCCAGCAGCCCCAGCAGGGACCTGATGTGCAAATGGGGAGATTTTCACACCTGCTAAACTAATGCTTTTCTTTCTTTCTGGTCTTAGCTTCTCTCACATGGTCAGCCCTGGTGTGTTTATAATTTGGCTTCTTGCTTTCTAAGTGTAATATGTCAAAAGTACACCCAACTGTGAAATGCTTTACAAAATGTTGTTTTAAGACTTTTCTGTTTGGAACATATTTGTGTAGAGAAACTCAGGCGAATAATCACCTGCCCCAAGACAACATTTAGCATTTGGCAAAACTGTTCCAGACCTCGGAGGTGCAGTCAATAAACAGACCATTGTATCCACGTCATGAAGACGGCCTTGGCCTGGCTCTATATTTTGTCTTTTTGCAGGTGTGGGTAGATGCACATCACCCTGTCATGATGAACGTAAATGCCACCAGCACCTCCGTGGCTGATTTTCTCAGTCTTTCTAAGCTATGTGGAGCAATGCAATAGAGCTGTCAGTTTCCCTCTTAAGATAAACAAAGTCTTGCTGGATTCAATTATATTAGCAAAGGTGTGTGATTCCATGTTCCTGTCCTCAGTAGGACTGCAGCATTGTATCTGAAGTAGGATTGCACTGTTATATCTGAAGCATCTCTGAACGTAATCATGCCCTACATGTTGACAAAGGCCAGCCTTCCTGCCAGAATGACTGGCCATCCCTGGGCTGCTACGAGCCCTGGGATCCTGCCTCCCCTGGGCTGCTACGAGCCCTGGGATCCTGCCTCCCCTGGGATCCTGCCTCCCCTGGCACCTGGTGTTGATTTTCATGGATGCTCCTCTTGGCCTCACCTTTGTCAGTCTGTAGAGCCTGACCTCCTGTCACATGTCATCTGGCAATGTGGATACCGCTCATGTGAGCAGCTCACGAGATGGCGTAATTAGTTTGCTGTCATTTGACCGGTGTGTTGGAAGGCTGCAAATGTCATCTTGTTTTGTCTCTCTGGCATCAGAATTGCTCACTGGGTGACAGTAAATAGGTTTATTTTATAAATTTAGGCTTGTGATACCCTGGAGACAAGGTGATGTGGTTTTTAGACCCCCCCCCCCAAAAAAAATCATAGATAATAGATAATCTAAGAGGGCTGCCTGAGTAAGGTAGGGTCCTGTCATGGGACATATTAGTTATTTCATATTTAAGGAATTCTTCTAACAGCTACGGTGGCTTCTAGGTAAACGTGCACCCCGTCCACACCACTAAGAGGCTGCTCGGTGACTATAATGCTGCCAGTGGGATCTTGTCTCATGGTAACTTATCTCAGATGTGCAAACTAGAGTGTTTAACCCCTTCCCCAAAAGCTTGCTCATCTCTCCTAGGTTCTGTGGTGAACACAACAGCTCTCTCACCCTAGGTGTCTGCTGATGGGGGCCACGTGCTAAGTTACAATGGGCAGTGTGAACCCAGTCATTGTGGGCATTGTGGAGAGAGTCAAGCGCTGTCATGCATCTCTGGGGGCTGCCTGCAGAACAGACGGTTGAGTGAGGCCTCCTGAGAGGCCAGCAGAGGCTGCTTCCACAGAGAAGTCCAGCGGAGGTGGTAGGCCAGAGGAGCAGGTCTACATGCTAGTAGTGGGCCTCCCCATAGGGACATGCAAGCTATGCTATCCAAAGGTGTCCACAGCTAACCATGTTGTCTGACAGTACAAGGGGTCCCAAGTAGACCTACCATGGACCCCACTCTGAAAGGCAAATGGCCCTGCCTCCTTGTGATCTGATGTTGGTGAGCTTTGACAGAAACTCCTTGAGCTGGCCTGAGTAAGTGAAAACTCAGCTCGATTCCCTCCACTCCCAGCAGGCCTCCGCTCAGCCAGGGTGACGGAAATTTCTAGGTCCTTGCTGCGACAATGACCACTGGTGTTGGTTGGGGTCATTTGCTTCAGCACAGAGATTTTGGAGATGTGATCTCTCAAAAGTCTTGTTTTGTCTTCTTCGACCCAGATGTTGGCTCCTAAGTCAGCCAGCTCAAACTTTATGCCATGAAATCTAGAGCCCTCCACAAAAAAAGCTCCGGTGCATAGGCCATCGTCATCACCATAACAGGGCTGCCACTCCCTGCTCGGGTGTTTATTCCCCACCAGCAGCAGCAACTCTGGGAGACTTGTCATGCACTCCCCATTAACACCCATACCTCTGAGAGTTGGTTCAGTTAACTACTCAGTTACAGAGCATCTTTCCTTATTAGGCACCCACTTTGTGCTCAGAACTCCACTGCCTCCTAGGGGTACAAGGTCAGGTCAAGGCTCGTGCCCTTGAGCGGTCTGCAGCTCTTTCTCCAGATGACAGGTGCTCAGAACAAGCAGGGCATGTGAGGGAGGGCCGGCCAGACAAAAAGGCTACAGCATCAGACCAGCCCAGGAGCAGTGAGGAGGCAGTGCCCATATCATTGGAAATGGACTGCGGTATGAAAACAGGAGCATCTTGAACAGGCACAAAGTCACGTAGGATGTCAGGGAGCGAGATGAGGTGAAGGTCGACTTAGAGGTGCCAGTGGAAAGACATGTAGGAAAGCTGAGAGCCGAAATCTCCATGAGTGCCTACAGACAGTAGGTGCTCACTAGGGCCTGCAGACAGTAGGTGCTCACTAGGGCCTGCAGACAGTAGGTGCTCACTAGGGCCTGCAGACAGTAGGTGCTCACTAGGGCCTGCAGACAGTAGGTGCTCACTAGGGCCTGCAGACAGTAGGTGCTCACTAGGGCCTGCAGACAGTAGGTGCTCACTAGGGCCTGCAGACAGTAGGTGCTCACTAGGGCCTGCAGACAGTAGGTGCTCACAAGAGCCTACAGACAGTAGGTGCTCACTAGGGCCTACAAACAGTAGGTGCACACTAAGGTCTGTAGACAGTAGGTGCTCACTAGGGCCTGCAGACAGTAGGTGCTCACAAGGGCCTACAAACAGTAGATGTTCACTAAAGTCTGTAGACAGTAGGTGTTTTCTAGGGCCTGCAGACAGTAGGTGCTCACTAAAGTCTGTAGACAGTAGGTGTTCTCTAGGGCCTGCAGACATTAGGTGCTCACTAAGGAGCTGTTGCATGGGTTAGGGAGCTCTGAGGAAAGGCTCATCTTCCTAGGAGACTTCAGAGAAAGCAGAATGTGAAGCCTCCACAACAGGTCAGCCTGAGCTCCCACCAGTTCTCCAGGGAGACTTGGCATTCAAGTTGCCTTGAGTTAGGACATTGAGGCATGTTTCCAGTGACTCCCTGAAGCTCGTGAACACAGCTCTCAATCTCCGCCAGAGGCTCCTTTTATTACGCACCCATGTGCAGCTGTTGGGCTACCACACTCAGGAGCCATTTACATACCAAGTTGCTGGTAATTCTGAATCTAAAGCCAAAAGTTGCTGGGCTGAGACAGGTAGGTGCTGGCCCTAGTCATTCCCTAAGGGAAGTCATAGACACTGGCCCCATGTTGTGTCTCAGTCTATTCCAAAGGCTTATAGTGTAGAAGATAGCTTGCTCAGATGGTAGCCATGGAGCATGTCAGGCAGCGGAGGTGCAGCCGGGGCCCGTGCACAGTTCATCCAGCAGTTTGACCAACTTGGGACTCACCAAAGAGGAGAGAGAGCATAAGAAGCCACCTGGAGCAGGGAAACTGCCTCAGGCCATGGTTTCCGGTTCCCTGCTTGAAACCACCTAAATGGTACCTTTACCGGGTGCTGAGGTGTTTGCCTGCCTTTTCCCAGTCTCCCTGTGTCCGTTCTAGACTCCAGCCTGACTTGTAGCACTGTGGACAGCTTTCCCACGCTCTGCCAGGCTGTGCTCCCCAGCTAAGCCAACTGGCCCTTCTCACCGTCTCTTCTTTCTCCTGCACTCCCACGATTCGTACGTAACAGCAGTAGCACAGCTCAGTGGTCTCCCATGATTCACTGAGTACATCCCAATTACACTGTCACTCTGAACCTCCGTAGGGCCCTCAGGATACCCCCGCCTCGGTTTCTCTGTCCCATCCATGTTATTCCCAACCCACTCCCAAAACACTGTCACCTCCCAGAATTCCCCTGTGTAAGAATTCTGACATTAGGATCCCTCAGAGCTCATTTGCTGTGTGTGGTGTTATATAACCTGGGTTTGCCTCAGCTCTCAGCCTCAGGAGTTTTGAGACAGCCTGTGGCCCAACTTCCCCATGACTCAGCACATCGAGGGTTCTAAGCTGTCACCTGAGAGCACACAGAGCCCTTATTTCTGTGCGTTATGGTAAGGAGGTCATTGTAGGCATGATTTGTTTCTCCCGGTTCGGAGTCCAGAGATATAAAAATTTCCACCATGAACTCTCTTTTTCCAGAAACGCTGGGGAGAGTCGGTTTCCTCTTACACAGCACTTTTCTCTTCCTGTTTTGCCCTTATCTCTGTGGCTCCCACCTCCCCTGTGGGAAAGTGGGTCAGCCCAGGGGTCACCACCTGTGTGCGAGCACTCCTCTTCCAGCCGCACTATTGCAGTTAGCACACGCAGACAGAAGGAAGGCTAGGGGGAGGACTCCCATTGAACTCAGAGTCGCTTACTTTGGGATTGTTTTCATGTGGCAGTGAACCAGGGTGGGCTCACCCTGGGCAGACTTTATGAAATTATGAAGGATAGTGGTGACACTAACATACTGATTATCTGCTTTTTATAAAATATGTTGTGAATTTATCATCTTAGCCATTTGTAGATGCATATTTCAGTGGCAGTCAGTGTGTCCACACTGTCAGGTGAACAATTACCACAGCCACCTCAGAACTTTCCAGTCTTTGGTATCACAAGGTACAGGTTACTATAAAACATCAGAGAAGAGCTTTTATCATTGATATCTGTCTGTGGCCTTGGTGGATATTCCAGATCAAAGGCAAGGAATTACTTTTTTTTTTTTTTCAAAAAGCAAATCACTTGAGAAATAGATGTCTCATGCTAAAATACATTCCTCGGGACCTCAGACCCTTGCCTGCTGACTGTGGCCACCTCACCCACTGCTTCATCCCTGCCTCCTATGCACAGACACTCCATGGAGCAGTCATAGGAAATATGGTGCTAAGCACCTCCATGATTTGACTAAGGTTCACATTGTTCACTGGAGCCAGGAAGGCCTTTCCCAGTTCATGTCAGAACATGCAGAGTACTAGCCACTCTCCCTGGGCCTTTCTCAACCAGAAAAACATCCTTTCTGGTAGGAAATGAGTTCTGGAGACTCCAGTGCTCCACACCGAGTTTGCTAGGACCAGGGCCCAGAACTGACAGCACTAGCGTTCCTGCTCCAGAAAGATCTGTAGACTCTGTGCATCCCTCTGTATCGTTCTTCCCCCTCCCAGAGTGAGGGGAAGACCGAAGCCAGGTCACAGGTCAAGGGATCCGATATGTCCTATATACAGGTTTGTGGGTTCTTGTAGCTGGGGCTGGGACCCTGCCAGATGACTGCAGTGGGGAGGGCAGGCTCAGAGATCACCCAGGAAAATAACCTTAGTTGTGGGAATGGTTAGAGGACCCCCCAGTGTCACGTGGACCCTCTCTCTGTAGGTACACTGTATCAACTGTAGTAACCTCTACATCTCCCAGGATTTCCCCCCAGTACTAGGGATAGAATTCAAGTTGTACAGGCAAGGGGGGGGTGCTCCTCCGATGAGCCAAATCCCCAGCTGTCAGGATTGCTAATGATTCCTTAAAGATCTGATGGAAACATTTGCATGGTCACACTGACTTTGCATAAAAAGATGTGAAGGCACATGCCTTTGGAGTTCAGGATAACTCCTGGCACAACTGTAGACAGATGACAGCGGTTAGGCTCAAGGCTTGGGCTGCTGAGATGGACAGGCTGGAGGACGAATCAGAACTTGAAGCAGGTCTCCCCAATGGTAGTTACCACAGCAAACAATTCTCGATGTCTGCCATCTATACCTGTGCACACCCGTACTTAAGACCACAGAGAAGCACTGAACTCCTGCTCGTCCGAATCATAAAGTTGTGAGATTTCCACGTGTTAAAGGTTCCCTAAGCCAGCTTCCTTGTTTTCCTTCTGTCCCCGGGCAAATGTGTTCATACTGTACGCTATAGGCATTTGTAGATTTGGCTTCCTCGTAGAGCGGAATCTAAATGCTCTAATATCCTTAGAGCCTATTCACTCAAGCTCAAGACCAGAGAACCCATAGGACTCCCGTGCCTGCGCTCCCCACGCTCTCATTCTATGGCAGAACTCCATGTTTGTGTCACGTCGGGAACTCACACAGAGGCTGCCGTCCATGAGCCGTAGTAAGGAGCTGGCTCTTTTGAGCGATGATGTGTTCTCATCTCTTCCCAGCTGGACAAGGTTTTTTCGCTTGTGTGTCAGCAAAGCTCAAAGAACCGTATACAAGGGAGAGAGAGCCCAGGAAGCACCATCATGGACAGCAAGTTCAAGTGTGCCGTAGAGCCGCCTCTTGGACTGTGCTAAGGCAAGGAAGGAGCCATAGATAGCAGGGACGTGGGCTTAGGCCACAGCCCACTTGCAGGATGTGTGCAGCACCAGCACTAGGCAAGACAGCCGTTCTGCCACACAGGCCAGTGAAGCACAAGGTTGTCAGGGATTTGTCACTACTCTCCATTCTCTGGGTTTGCCAAAGAAATCTTGGAATAAGCTTTCCGAGACCTCCTTTCCTACTGCCAGGCATGCCTCATACTGTAAGGTGCTTGGTAGTCCAGTGCCGAGCCAGGCATGCCTCATACTGTAAGGTGCTTGGTAGTCCAGTGCCTAGCCAGGCATGCCTCAGACCTGTTTCTGCCCCCCCCCCCATACTGTATGGCTGTTTTGCTGTCTAAGACAGGAGGGGTAAAAACCTCAGGGCATATGGGAGGCCCATAGGTGGAGGTACTGTAGAGGTCCTATCTCACAGCAACAGGCATGCAGTTACCAACTGTGTTTTAGGCATGAGTGAGAAGGGGATGGTAATGAGCCCTGCCTCTCCAACATGGATAGGTTTTGCTGTACAGCTGGGACCTAGGCGAGTACCAAGGGCTCCCTGCCTCAGTGGAGCCAGGACCCTGTTCCTGCAGGCTTCACACACTCCCAACAATGCCAGCTTCCACCTGTATTCTCCTGGAGTGCAAGGTTTCCCCAGTTATGGCCTTGTGGAGCTGTTCCTTCTACAGAGGACAAAACTGAGTTCCAGACAAGACATGAGACTTTCTAGAGCCACAGGGCATCGGGTGATGAGCCAGGATTATTCCTGAGCCTGCCTCCAAAGTCTCCATTCCCCCCACATGCCCTCGATGCTGGACTTACAAATTACAGAATACTAGACGTGTTCAAATGAGGCCTGCTAGCTAGAATTTCACTGGGCCAAATGTCTGTGGATTGTACAGTGTCCTTTGGTGAGAGTCTATACAAGAGGCAGACACACGGTTATGCCCAGCCCTGCCGCAGCTTGCCCCTCACTGGAGGCTGCCACTCAGGACCCTTATCTGCAGGGATTCCTAAACCTGGATCTGGCTTGTCATCCTGTACTGAAGACCTCCTGGAACTTCAGGAAGAAGGCTTACTCAGGAATTAAAACTCAGGGTCTTTACAGTATTAAGTGGAAAACACAAGGTACACTATCCTAAGAATAGAAGGAGAGACCTGGGTCTACATCCACACTGGCTCTTACTTGTGTAAATAAACTCTATAACAGCCCATCAACCAGGAAAAGTCCCCACCTGGGGTGGTTAGTTGAGGATAGGGAAGGGTACCCTTAGTTCTGGGTTTCTTTTAGGGGTGATGAGAACACTCTGGAATTAGACTTTGGTGGTAACCGTGCAACTCGGAATTTTGCTGAAAGCCACAGAATTGTCCGACTTAAACGAGTGAAGCTGGTAGGGAAGTCATGTACTATAACCATATGGTATCACAGTCTAGCGATCCCCACATGCTTCTGTCAGCAGTATTTCTTGAGTTTCTGGCCACTGAGGTTTCCTTGAGAGGTCTGGTCTGATGACGGGTAAGAGAAGAGCCTGAGAGTGAAGGGCCTTCAAGAGGGCACACTTGAGTCCCTCACAGGATGGGGGATGGGGGATGGGGGGTATCTGTGAGCCAACAGGGAGTGGCTGCAGATGTACCGCCTCAGTGCTGTACAGTCAAGAGTGGTCCAAGTGATCCCACAGTGGGTTCCTGGTGTCGCACTGGGGGCATAATTGAAGACCTTGGAAGTTAGCAATCTTCTTGAAGGAGAGGAAGAGAAGGGACATTCTTGTCACCAGTATGTCCTGCTGTCCATAAAGAGGCATGGACAGTCTTGTTGTCACCTCAGGCAGGGCTTGCTGCCCTGTTTTTCTTGATCTCACCTTATCAGAGTTGATGCAGGCCCACAGCTGAGGATGGGCAGGGCCTCGTCATCTATCCCTCCCCCCTCCCCCGAGACCTTACTTAGCACTCCTCATTCCTTTGTGGGACTTCTGTAATCTGTCTGGACGGGTGACTTCACAAAACCCTGGGAATTACTGAAAGAGGTTTGCCCTAAATATGGGCTTTTCTGCCAACAGTTATTTTCAGTTTTTTCGATTATGGTTGTGCTCTCTGTAACCACTGCAGTATCTCATAAATACAGACTGAATCACAGCCTAGCTGTGGAGCCAACCCTGGGGTGGAGACAACGTCATGCGGATGCCTGGAGTCTGTCTTCTGCCCACAGCCTGGGAGTGTCAGGTCAAGTAGCCACTGAGCAGGCCAGGGCCAGGTAGTCCCCAGAGCCGTATACTAGCCATGAAGTTATTTCTCATGCACTGAGCAGGCCAGGGCCAGGTAGTCCCCAGAGCCACATA
>NW_022196895.1:75869805-75882136 GCF_008632895.1 Mastomys coucha
ACTGAGCAGGCCAGGGCCAGGTAGTCCCCAGAGCCACATACTAGCCATGAAGTTATTTCTCATGCACTTCCTGTTCACACCTGACGCCACAGGAGATGCATGGTGAGCCTTACGTCCCAGATTGTAGAGACGCAGTCTACCCTGACTCTCTTCAGAGTGGCATCCAGCAAACTTAGGAGGGCTGTTAGCCGAGGCCCTGCCTGCCTCTGACTTGGATCTCTATAAGAACTGCAAGACCCCTGTTTCCTTTATTTCTCCTCCATGGTGAGCATTCAAGGAACGGTGGGAGGCAACCGTTGTTGGGCCACGTCAGGGTCGGAAGAGGCCTGGGGTCTCTGGTGTGCCCTGCCCATGGGAAAGGCAAGTAGGAGGCTGGGCTGGGGGGATTCAGAGCCAGCACAGACATGTGGGGAGGCAGGCTGGCGTGAGGAAGGTGCCCAGCTCTCAGAACTATGCTTCCGGTTGACCTCTCCGTTCTGAGAGGAATGGGGGAGTCGTGCTTGGAAGAAGCACAGACTGTGAGATCCAGGGCCCTATTCCCCCAGACTTCCACAGGGTGCGGTATGCAAGCTGGAGTACTTGACATAGGCGGCAGACGGCAGGCTGGGACACAAGGGTGTCTCCCTCGCCCTCCACAGCGCCACAAAGTCCTGTATCTAATTAAACTGCACCGGAGAGCGGGGAGGGACAGGGAGGAACGTCTCTGTTGCATGCTTTTGGTTAAGCTCATTATCTGAGAACAGCACCCAAACTCGAGTTTTCCGGATTCACACCCTCAGGGCCACCGAGGTCCCAGTAGACGCAGAGCCTGGCAACAGACTAGAAGTCCTAGTCAGTAGCCTCAACTATACAACTCAGTAGCCTCAAGGTCTGGAACCTTACAGGTCGTCTCCGCTCCCTTGTGCCTCAGTTTCCCGATTTGTTAGCTGCAGGTCTCAGGGGATTTAAGCGTCCAATCTTGTCATGTGAATGTCAGCTACTGTCCCCCTGGGCCGAGCTGCGTCTAGGGAGAAGGCCGTGCTCGCACAGTGGGTGTCTGGGGACAGGAAGGCATGTTCCAGGCACTGAGAAGCTGGGTATTGGCATGCCTGGTCTTTATTCACCAAGCTGCAAGGGACTGAGGTGGCCTCTGCTGCTCTCCACTACTCCACGAGAGCTGGCAGGTAACCGACCCGCGGACCTGCTCAAGGGGAGGGCTGTCTTGAGGCTGCTCTCAGGCGATCTGTAAGCCTCGCTTACACTCGCTGCCTGTGGATTTCAGCCGACGGCACGGTAGCATCCGCACACTTTCTGTCATGAGAAGCATACATTCTACTCACTTTGAAACAAAAGTCTAGAAGCCATTGAGGCCCCCGGACTGGTCCTCACGAGGAAGAGCCTGATGGTGTGTGCTGCTCACCTCACTAGAGTAGAAACAGGATGTAGGCCCTGAGGGGCCGCACACAGCTTGGAGCAGCCCACGTGATCTTTGGGGAGAAGACCACTGGCCTCAGAATTCTACATAGAATTCTATGTAGACTTCTACCGTAGAGGAATTCTACATAGAAGCCACTCTGATGTCTTAAACTGCATCTAACACCGATGCCTAAGTTTGATTTCTACTGCTGTGGTAAAGAGGACCAAAAGCAACTTGGTGGTAAAAGGGTTTTTAATGGCTTAGCCATCCCAGTCCCAATCTATCAGGAAGGTAAGTCGTGACAGGACCTCAAGCAGGAGCCAGGCAGCAGGAACTGAAGCTGAAGCTATAGAAGAACACTGCTGACTGGCTCACTTGGCTTGCTTATTTATTCAAGCCAGGACTTCTTGCCCAGCAGTGGCAAGATCTAGAGGCTTGGCCTCCCAGATCAGCCATTCATCAAGAAAGGGTCCCACAGATTTGCCTGTAGGCCTGGTGGAGACATTTTCCCAGTTCAACGTCCCTCTTCCCAGATGACTATAGTTTGTGTCAAGCTGACAAAAAACAAAAAACAAAAACAAAAAACTAATGAACACAGGATCAAAAGTAAATTTTTATGTGTTACTCTTGGTGTAGGTTGGTCTCCAACTAGCAGTCCCCTGCCTCTATCTTCCAAGTGCTGACCTTACCGCCATGAACCACCACCCCCTGGTTCTTATGTGGTTCTTCTTATATAGCAGGAGGAGTAGAAGCTCCAGCCAGCCAGAGCCCTGTCAGCGCACGACTGCGGACAGGATGGAGAGCACAGCGGGAGTTTGCATGCATGCATACTGACCGCGTATGCACGGATGTGGGTTCACACATGTATCCTGAAAGAGCATATGTGTACCTATTTATACACATGTGTAAAGGTTTGTGTGTGCACAGAGATTATGAGGGTGTGTGAGAATTAGGGTATATGCACACACTCGTCTCATTGTGTGTACCCTGGGGTATTTGGTTATGTACCTAGAGTAACTAACTTCACCTCAGGGCGCTATGACATTCAGGTACTTTTGACTCCAAGTTTGGATAAGAAAGCCAATAGAAGTTAGTGTGCTTCCATTAAAATGTATTTTATCACTTTACAATACATTAAAATTGGTTACTTTCTGAGGATCCAGTTGGCTGCTGAGGGCAACTCTTTATGAAAGAGCCAAGACACACCTTTGTGCCCACACAGCCCTAGCCCTGTTCTCATTAGAAAGGGTATAACATTCAGTGTTTGAGTGGAATATACCCAGGGTATGACCCCAGACATTGCACAGTATCACACGCTCATGGTGTGAGCTGCAGACTCAAAAACTTCTAATAATGTGCTAGAAAGAATGAGTGTGTGGACATCGCACTTGGAGCAGGAAGCTGAAGGCAGAGGTGAACTTTGTACATACACGTCTGTGCACAGGGCTGGACTGACCTGTCCTCGTGGTGTGTATCTAGCTCCCACTTGGAGCCCCTTGATACCACTTCCAGCTAGACAGTCTGAGAAAATGGCTCGGGAAATGTGCCTCGCAACCATCTGCGTTAGCTTCTAGCTGTTGCTAGTCACCCCATTGAGCCTCTCTGTACTGTGTCACCTGATTAGATCTAAGCATAGTGCTGATTGGGGGGCAAGAGTCTTAGAGATATTGTCATGGTCTCATGTCATATCCTGTATGGGAGGGAGGAGGCCATGTGCAGGACTCTGTGGTGCGGCCAAGTCTAGTCGGCCGCAGGGAGAGAAGACACCACTCTTAGAGTGGCTCGCCTCCCCACTGTAGAAATCCCTAAGATGGCAGGACTTCACTAAGATGCTGGGGCCAGAGTGACTGAAAAACTGATCTCTTCCATCTTGAGTGTATATCTTGAATACCAACTCCTTCCACATTGCCTTAACAGCTTGTAGCTTGTTTGTAAAGAAAATAAGATATGGTTTGTAAAGAAAAATGATATGGTTTTATTTATGAGTATCTGACAAGGGTGTGATTGGCCCTGTTAATGAAACAGCATTAGCAGATTCCTGACAGCAGCAGAGAAGCGAGCTCCTATGCGCACGCCATACCATTAAAACACAGTGGCTAGCAGCTCCTTTTGTTTCTCTTAATCATTGCTCTGACTAAACAGGCAGGCGAGGGCCCAGGGTTGACCCTCATGACTGCGCCTCACTGTGTGCAGCTGGGCCCAGCAGTCTCAGATTGCTAAAAGACCATTGTAACCAAAATAGAAGCACTCAAGAACCGACAGAATAAAGAACCCTCGGCAGGGACCCTCGGCAGGGACACACAGCCACATTCAGTTTAACTAGAATTCACAGCAAGGGCAGCCAGGCCCTGAGCAGTGGTGCTCTTTGGGCCTCAGGCCTGCTCATAAGCCGTTGGTGGAACTCCCTTCGGAGATAACAGACCTGGACCCACTTAAAGATGGAGGACAGACTCTCCTGGGATAGGGGGCTTGTGTGCGACTCACGCTCACAGGTAGCAGAGTCCAGCTGATGCTTTCAGGTTTCAGTTTGTTGATGTTTAAGGGAAGAAGCATCGTAGACTGAAAAAGCGAAGGTTGGACTCTCAAAGGCATCTGACATCTATGCAACACGTCAGAACACACCGTGCGAAAACTTTGTGGTGGCACAAAGTGGCGCCGTGTCCCCGCCCACCCAGAGTGTCCAACTGGCCCGTCATCAGTGCCTTCTCAGAACCACGCAGCATTGCCACAGTAGACTCTAGAGCACTTTCACCATCCACCCAAAAGGACTGTCCCCATCAGCAGTCACCCTAACACCCTGCCTGCCCCTGGAAACCACTCATGTACCTCCAGCCTGAGTAGGTTTCCCATTCTGATGTTTTGTATACATGGGACCTTACTGTTCATGCGCTTCCTTCGCTCGGCATGTCATTTCCAAGGGCTGTCCGTGTTACAGCATGTACCGCTGCCTCACTGCTCCTTGTGATGGGGTAAGATCCCCGTGGGTGGAGCCTTGCCTGCTTTGTTTGCTCTTTGTGGTTAGCAGGCATTCGGTCTGTGTGCGCCCTTCAGCTGTCCTAATCGTGAGTGTTCCTTAGTGTGGCCCTGTGCACGTAGGTGAGCGTGGTGATCATCAGTCACAGGAGAACCCAGCAGTGTCACTCCCAGAGGGGTTTACTGCTCACCTGCAGCCAGTTTGTTTCTAGCTAAGGCTAGAAGAATAAGGAGAGGCACTCCCATCCTGCTCCTGCCCTGGCGGGTCCCTGTGAGTGCCCCCATCTGGTTAAGAGGCCTGGCATGCCTCGTCCATCAGGAGGCATCGGCTCAGGTACATTGACTTCATTTTGTCTGGAAAACAGAAAAGGCCAAGGAAATTGAAGCTGCTTGACCACTGACATAGCCCACAGGAAGCACAAGGTGGGATCTTCCAGGCAGCGCCTGTCCCCACAGAAGTCAGAATTTCACCATTATGGGTGCATGGTCGCACACTTAGCCCTGGGTGCCGGGCTCTGGGCCCAGGGTAGGTGTCCACATCTACTCTCCAGCAAAAAGACTTTGCTGGCAGGTTTCACCTATTTCATTTTCCCTTCTTTACTAATTAAAATTTTATAGGAACTGTTCCGGCCACTTTGAAACAGAGGGATCATTGTGACTGGCTTTGCTGAATTTAGCTGATTGTGGCCTGGAAGGCAGGGAGTGCTGGGGCCAGAGGAATATTCTGCGGGCATAAATGGCGGATCTCCCATGCACAGAGGATGACAGAAGACAAAGCATGTGGGGAGACAGCGGCTGGCTGGGGGCTTGCACTGAGCTTGGCTTTGTGTGCACTCTATCCGCAGGCTTCCCTCCCTTGCTGGCCTGAACCCTCAGGAAGTCTCCCCAGCCAGGGGAACTGTCTGGCACCAGGGGACCGATGCGTAGTTTTAGAGCAGCTGGGAAAATGGACATATGTTCCTGCTCTGCCCGAATGGCATTTCCTGACCTGTGCTCACTTGCTGCTTATTGGAAAGAGCCTGACTCTTGTCTTGTTCCCCACTGTCTCTCCCTGTGCTAGACTCTATCACCCTGTACCCCATCTTTAGTTTCCCTTCAGAACCCTAATTCAAAGGACGTAGGTTCCCGTTCACGGCCTCCTTTTTGATTATGCTTCTGCCAGGTCTCATAGGTATCCCACCGTGAGAGCAGACTGCCTGTCCGCAGGCCCTGTGTGAGGCCCAAGCCGGCTGCCTCCTGCGAGCCGAGGCGGCCAGGAGGAAGGCTGAGGAACGATTTCTGACCAGCTGGGCTGTAGCTTACAGCTTTTTAAAAAGCATATGCAGCTTCAGTCAGATGAACAGCCCTGTGCCCAGAACTGAAAAATAAAACGGAAATATCAATCTAAAAAGCCTCTGGAAACATTGACCCAAATAATAGTAGGTCCTGATTTTTCAATCATTCAGAAGTCTACTACGTGCCTGTAACTGTTCCTCATGAGAACTGAGCTGAGCTGCTCGCTTCCCAGATGACCTGGAGGTAATCACCTACAAACACAAAAGTGTTGACTTCGCTTCCTTTATACCAACGAAAGCTACTTTGTATTCGTTTTCAAGACACATTAGCCGAAACCGCCCCCCAACATATGAAGTGATTTTACTGTACATTTTCAGCTATCATTGGAAGGAACTTCAGGGTTCAGGTGGTGTCAGACCGTGGGAGGATTGACTCCTTAGGCATTAACGAGCAAAGTCTTTCTTAAAAACTCTTTTTGTTTGTTTTCTTTTGCACATGAGAGTCCACCCACTTCCAAAACAATGATTCCACGATGCTGGTGCCCACCCCTCCCTGTGTATGTGGGTGTATCGTCAGTGAACATGGAAGGCAGCACTGAGAACCAGCAGGACGGTTAGGTGCAGATCAGAGACAAGTGGAGGGGAACACGGGGGCAAAGGCAGGCGGTTCTGGGCAGCGAGAAGCCCTGGGAATGGCCCACACCCAGGGAAGCTGGCAGATGTGGAGAGGGAGCTATAGGAGCAGCGTGGTGGGTGGGGCCAGGAGAAATGTGGGTCTGTGGGGCAGCTCTTCCTTTTTTGTTGTTGTTGGGGGTTTTTTTTGGGTTTTTTTTTTTTTTGGTTTTTTTTTTTTGTTTTTGTTTTTTGTTTTTTCGAGTCAGGGTTTCTCTGTGTAGCCCTGGCTATCCTGGAACTCACTCTGTAGACCAGGCTGTCCTCGAACTCAGAAATCCACCTGCCTCTGCCTCCCAAGTGCTGGGACTAAAGGTGTGGGTGGGGCAGCTCTTCTAATTTGCACACAGGTGCACCTCATGTGGAGGTGCATTTCCCTGGACTTTCCCCATCTGTGAAGACGTGCACTCAAGCTGACCCTCCCCGTGCCTTCAGGCCTTCTGGCAGGAGGGAGCAGGAGAGGAGGTTAGTCATTGGACAGTGTGAGTTCGGAAGTGTCAGCTCTCACAGGCCCTGTGTGAGTTCTTCTGAGACTGAGCCTCTGGGCTGTCTGCCTTCCCCTCCTACCCGTAATGGCCACCTCTCAGCTATTTCCTGTCACACAGACTAACCCTAAAAGATTCCAGGCATTTGAAGAACCATCTTTGTTGGAGATGTGAGTGTGAAGCAAGGGTCTCCCTTCCTCTCAGTGGTATTTTGGCTAGATAACTCTTTTCAGTCAGACGTTAACTAGCAAAGATCTTTTGTTTGTGCACATTGTTAGCTCATCTGCACTCCTGGCCTCTCCCAGGGGGGGCCGTACTGCTCCCACTGGTCATGGCTGCCTTAGGCCCTTCCTTTAAGGGGGTTGTGGACCAGACCACCTGGGCCTGGCTATCCGCTGTAGCTGGCCTTCCTGGAAGAGTCAGAAGGACGAGCAAGTTCCCCGCAGAGCTTTGTGAGCAGTTCTCCCTCATCCTTGCGGCTAGTCCTCACTCCCTGGCCCCTGGCATCTTAAGTAACTTTTATGACTACCACACTCCTCCTTTCTGGGAATAGTGAGCAGTGGCCCTCTGGCACAACCCCGAAGGGGAGAAGTGACAAGGAAAGGTGCAGAGAGAGACATTTGAGGAGACTGAAGCAGACCGGAAGCTACTTCCTTCTCTTGTCCTAACTCTGTCTTCACCCTCTCCTCACCTCTGCCGTGGCTCCATCGTCTCCACCACGAAGCTATACTGACCACCGTGGGTCACGAGGGAAGACGCTCTTAGGTTCCCCAGCACTGCCCGGAACATCTGCAATCTCTGGGAGGTTCCACCCTCCCCGTCCTTGTGGGATCCACAGGCCATGGGCTGACTCATCACCTGGCAGTCTCTGGGGAGGCCTGGGGCTACAGAAGGTGTCCTAACAAACCGCCTTGGTAAAGTCAACCCTAAGGTTGGGCTGGGCATCTGTGTGTGTGGTGGGGGGCTGCAGCTGCACTTCCCTGGGGCTCTCCCAGGTATACCTCTCACCCCCTCCTTGGGGAATTTCAGTTCCCACCCCAAAGGACAGAATATCGTGGAGAGCTTTTGCTTTCTGTAGAGGAAGCCATGTTGTTGCCCTTCAACTACTCCCACATGGCAAAAGGAATGAGCACTGAACGAGAGCAGCTGGGAGTTGGGAGCTCAGTAGCAGTGACACGTGAACATGCCAGATGGCCATGAACACAGGCCCCTTACGTCTGGGTAAAAGGGACAAGGTTTGCAAAGCCAAACCAAGATATCACTGAGCAGACAGGCCCTGTCTACCCAGTGACTTGGAACCGACTCTGCTGGTTGGAGAAAATTTTATTGAAACCAATACAGCTATAAAAAAATAATTCTCTGGGGCTGGAGAGATGGCTCAGTGGTTAAGAGCACTGAGGCCCTGAGTTCGATTCCCAGCAACCACATAGTGGCTCACAGCTATCTGTAATGGATGCCCTCTCTGGTGTGTCTGAAGTCAGCTGTGTTGTCATATACATAAAATAAGTAAATCTTTTAAAAATAAATAATTCCCTTTCCCCAAAAGGTGTCACCACCAGGATTCACACAGATATGCTCCATGTCTCCAAGAATGACCGGACTTACTCACTTGCCATTAGTTGGTTTGTTGTTGTTGTTGTTGTTTTGGTTTTTTTTTTTTTCGTTTGTCTGCTTGTTTTTAAGGGGCAAATCATAACTGTCTGGTCAAACTGGACAAACGAAAAAAGAAAATCACTCTCCCCTCTCAACAGACAGCCGTTCACCCATGTGTGCATGTATAGACATGCTTGTTGTACAGGTGTGCCCTGTTTTTCAGGGCTTATGTAAGTGATTAGTGTTCGGCCTGTGACCCAGGCTCTGCACACATGACCCAGAGTTCAGTTCATCCTGAGTGTCCACACACAGCTCAGCCGCTGGTCCCAGGTGAGGCTCCACATTCTTCAGCCTTCATTCTTTGCTTGTCAGTGTGAGAACATGAGTCTGGGCAGGCAGTGGGCGAGGCCCCTCTGGGACTGGCCTGTGCTTTCCCCTTTCCAATCCCACAGATGTCCACGCCCGCTCACTTCTGGCCAAGTTAACTGCCCCTGTGCTCTCCGTGGAGGCCAGGACCAGGCGGGATGGGAGTCGAGATCAGGTGCTTGTCTAGGCGTTTGGAGCTTTTTCATTTCTTATTTGAAAAGAATAGGGAGTGTGCAGGATAGGTTGTTACTTACGAATTGAGTTGAGATGGGAAAGCCTGCCTGTGTTCTAAGTGTAAGCATGGCGCTAGACATGTCCATCAATCTCCTGATGAAGCCGGGGAGAGCCTGGATGACAAGTCCATACTCATGTGCTTTTGAAAAGAGAAGGTAACGTCTAGTTTCTGGCCCCTGTCCTTTAGTGGCTCTTCTATCCTCTTGGGCCCACCTCTGTTCTGTGGATACTGCCTGTCTGTGAAGCCCCACCTGTCTGTCTTACCCTCTGCCCCGCCCACACCCTGGCCAGAGGTCGTTCTTCTTCCACACTGTGGATTATTCCTAATCACAGACCCTCAGTGTAGAGCTTCTCCCCCTTTGAAAGCTCCTCCCCAAGCCAGCTGCCTTAGATCCGCTAACCACTGAGCAGGTGACAGCGAGGCACTCATGCCCATGATGGGGCTGATGCACATTTGGGAATATTGGTTTTAGAGATGCTGCCTCTGGGCTTTCCCGCTGAGTGCAAGTGGGAGGCCTGCAACACAGATCAGTTAGCATGCAGCAGCCCTACTTCTGTGAACAAGTCACCCAATGGCACGGGCTGGCTGATCATGCGTGTTCTCTATGGCCAGCATGGCAGGGATGCTTGTTAGGCACCCAGTGCCCACCCAGAGAGACTGAAGAGATTGGTAGTGCTCCATCCCCGTGTCACTGCAGAGAAGGCTCTATCCTCACAGAGAACCATGCAGACAACATGTACAAGAACACATGGTGTGTGATGTGTATAATATGTATAAGTACACATGGTGCTCTCAACTGTGTTGTGTCCCTCAGATGCATATGCTGTAACCCCAGCCAACTATAGGATCATCAGGAGAAAAACTAAGACCAAATGGAGTTGCAAGGGAGGGCAGAGCGCCCCCCCCCCATCCAGAGTTTGTAATGGAAAATGTTAGCGCCAGACTGTTGATAGCGGGTAGGATTACTGGACCTTTCCTGTTTTGTTATTCTGTCTAGTCTGTTCACCATTGTGTCGCCCTGTGTAAGAGTCAGAGAAGCTGGGTCCTGAGGTCACATTGCAGCCTCTAGCCTCAGTTTCCCTTCTGCCAGAAGATGCCAACCACAAAAATCTGCAAGAACAATGAGCAACTGGGTGGGCGGCTCTCACAAGCCTCTAGGAACTTAGCTGGAAAGGGGTTTGGCCATGACCTTGCTTAAGTTCAACGTACAGAGGGCCAGGTACAGACCGAGGGTTTTGTAGGCAGCAAGACAGCACAGTCTCAAGTCAGCTCACACATAGCAAACAGTTCCTCAGGCCAGCAAACTCCAGTGCACTAGAAAGAGGCTCTTGACCAAGCAGGAAGGCCTCTGTGCGCCAAGCCCTAGAGCCTGGGAACACACAGCACTGTGCATGCTCGTGACCTGGGACTCTCGAATCCACAGAGAACTCTGGGTGCTAGATCCAAGACAGCACACGGGCTTCCGTGAGCACATGGCGTGAGCTTCAGGAGCCCACCAGAGCCCTCACCCCACACTCAGGGATCACGTCCTTTTGCAGAGAAAGCATCGTCAGCATTTGGTATTCTTTTTACTTTGCAACTTTCAAGAAAGGGTTGTTTGAAGAAACTTATTTAGTAGGGAGAAAAACCACCTATTTCTGCTTTCTTCCGTGGGCATCCCTGGGATACAGCTGCTCTTCCCCACGGCTGTGGCCTATTCCAAACAGGTTGTTTTAGTACCCGTCATGACCATGCTCCCTACCCTAGTAGTTCTGTTTCTTTCCATTTTCTTACCTGCCTGGTAGATGTTTTTAAGCAGCCCAGTTCCCAATGTGCAATACATTTGTGTGAAGTTGGAGGCACTGGTGGCTGTACACTGTGGCCCTTGAACTCTAACATTGATCCATTCATTTTCACACCACGCCCCTTCTCTTAGCACTTGGTGGGGTGGAACCAGTTCTCTAAGGCTGACAGAGAAGCACAGGGTGATGCTTGCTTTTCTGTTGTCATAACCCAGGGCAACAATCACTGTGTTTGGTACACAGAGATGTATGAGGACATAGCTCGGGATCTGTACAATCCCTTATGCTTAAGGAGGAAGGACTGATTTGGACTTATTGTTTGAAAGTACAGTTTATTGTGTTGGGAAAGGCATGGTGGTAGCAGTTGCTTTAACTGTGGCAGCAGGGGTATATGAGCTGGTCAGTTGTGCTTTAACCACAGACAGAAAGCAGTAAGATGAGTGCTAGTTCACTGCAGATGATTCAACACACACACACACACACACACACACACACACACACACACACACACGGATTACCAATGACCGAAAAGCTTGTAGGCATGTTTGCTGTAGCATTGTTCACAATAGGCAACAGTAGAAACAACCAAGTGAATATCCATGGCTGAGTGAACAGATTAATGCCATGAATCTGTAGGAGGGAACAGAATTTAGCCATGTAAGAAAGTTAACTTGTACAGTGTGGACAAACCTTGAGGAAACACTGGGAAATGAAAGAAGCCAGACAAAGAGAACTGTGTTGCCAAATTATGTTCATATGAAGTGTTGTACAGGCAAATGCCTAAAAGAACCAATGAGGTTATCAGGGCCAAGAAGATGGGGACATTAGTTGTACAGGCTTCTTGTGGGGTGAAAAAAAAATCCTATCGTGGGTAGTGGCAATGGTTGCACAGCATACTAAAAATCACTAAATTGTATATTCTAAAAATGGTTGTAACTCAAAAGAGAGGGAGGGAGGGGAGAATGGAGGGAGGGAAGAAGGGGAGAGACAGAGAGACAGAGACAGAGAGACAGAGACAGAGGGGGGCAGAAAGGGATGAAGAGCAATGGGAACTAATGAGCAGACAGTAGGTAAAGGGTCAGCATCATTGCCTTGCCAGCCCGTTTGGATGCCCTTCTGTCTCCTCTTAATTTTGATCATGAAAACTTTCTGTAAAGGATAGAGGTGTTACCATGCCAGCCTCTCTAGAGACAGTGTGTGCGAGACAGAAGGTACAAGTTCTTCATGGAGGACTCCCTCGCTGTCAGCAAGGGAGCACCGAGGTGAGAGCGGGCTGGCCAAGGAGTGCTCACAGTGCTGGGGTGCTTTGCTCATTATTTCTGCACCCACTTTCTTCCGACAGTGGCTACCGATGATCTGCCCCCGCATGGGCTAAGGCCCACAGGCCTCGCATACGTAGTCAAGCACCTCATTCCCATTCCTGAAATGTGAATTCTTTCTAGTGGAGGGAAATAAGAAGAAGCCAGAGCCAGTAGCTGATAGGAAATGCTTGCGCTTGTGCTTGTGAGAAGGTCCCTTTCCCATCTCTCCTCTTTTTTTTTTTTTTTTTTTTTTTT
>NW_022196895.1:75886554-75917000 GCF_008632895.1 Mastomys coucha
AATTGAAGACCCAGAATTGAACCCACGCACCTATGGTCACTTAATCTTTGACAAAGGAGCTAAAACCCATCTCTCCTCTTACATCCGGACAGGACTGACCATTCTTGCTTCATCCTGGGGAGGCAGCAGTTGGTGAAGCATTTCCAAGCAAGGGCACAAACTGACCTGCTATACAGAGGAGAGAGCACTAAAGAAAGCTTTAGTTCCTTTCTTTGCATAGAAAAAAAAAATGTTAAATCCTTTACAGCTATAGAAAGCACTACTTAGGTAGAAACTAAGTCCTTTGTGGCTGTTGCTGAAAGAAAGCACCTTTTACACATGTTCTGCTCTCAGCCTCCTGAAATCTCATGCCTTTTTGCTTTGGGACAACCTATGTTGGAGTTAAAAATGGAGTCTTGGTGACTTTGTAGACGCCATGTGCTTGCCTCGTCCTTCTCTGCTGACCTCCCCTTGTGGAGTAAACGCACATTCTTATTTCTGTATTCCCTGTGCTGCTTAGCAGAGAGCAGGTGGGTGTGTCTTAGACCCTTGTGTTCCCTGCTCACCTGAGGGTTGCCCATGCACTTATAGGGGATGGAAAAAGAAGAAGTGACCACAGACACAGTGACACGGAAGTTACCTCTGTAATAAAAACAGATTTTGTCATCTAAGAAGCAGAGGCTAACTAAACACTATGAGGAAAAGCCTTCCTACCCTGGGACAGCACAGCTTAGGACGGCCACACCTCTCTCACAGGGAGACAGTGGTTGCCCCAAGAGTTCAAAGAAGAGCCACTACTAGAGAACCATACCACAGGGGCACCTGACCTCACACACCCGTGCACACAGCCTCCAGAGTAGTGAGATCCTGCCTGCCTTGTCAGAATGCACCAGTTAATTCCTGGTTAACTAGCAGGTTCCAATCCTGACTCTAATGGGTTAGTGTCCTCTGCTGTGGCATCATCAGGGACTCTACGGAACCTGTCAGCACATCTGCTGTGACACTGGGGCAGGGGACACCTTCCTTGCCATAGCCTGCCTTCTGGTGCTTAGTATCACACAGTGCGCAGCACGGTCGAGCCTCCTCTCCAAGAAGACGGGAGGATTGAAATACACGTGCCCTGAGTATGACCTCCTGTTCTCAGAGTGCTGGGAAAAACCACCCAGCTTCAGGAGAAGCCCCAGTACCTAATCAGAGCAGGACAGACTTCTGTAGAGAGAGGATCCTCGAATGAGCAGTTGTCAAGATGAGCGGTTGTCAGGATGAGTGGCACCCGAGGTGCCGAGTCAGCAGGTCCAGCATTTGCAGCCTGTGAGCCACTAGCGCTCAACTAGAAGGTGCTCATGAAGCCGCCATTCCCTCCTAGTCTGCCCTGGCATTGACTGACTTTTGTGTCTGTGTTTGTTTAGTTTTTTAAGGCAGGGTTCCTCTGTGTAGCTCAGGCTAGCCGCAGATTCCTAATCTTTTGTCTCAGCCCCTCAGTGGCTAGCATTTCAGGTGTGAGCCACAGTACACAGCAGGCTGTTTGACTAGAGACAGCCCTGGGAAAGGAGCCTCATAAGATACACTGTTAAACATGGAGCCCTCGTGTCTTCCCAGAAGCCCTGAGCTTGATGGCAGAGTTCGGCGGAGCTGTAGGTGGATGTCTATCTAGCACATTAAGGACAGCAGACACCCTAACCCCCAGCCTATGTCATTGTTTCTTCCTCATCCTGGAGCACAGGTGAAAGCAGCCCTTGGCTTGAGTATGATACCTGCGTGCAGCCCTGAAATTGCAGAATCTGTATGCTGGTGTTCATGAGCCCTGCCCCATTGCTGGTGTTCGAGGCTGCCCATACAAGGGAATTCCATAGTGCACTTTTCTGCACATATATCATTTGGAGTGCCCTAGAGGTTAGAGGTTGAATCAAAAGTAGAAGAAGGAAATAAGTTTTAAGGCTTCAAGATGAAGCTGTAGGGAAATAAAACTACCGGGGAGTCCAGGGATTCCTTCTTAATACATAGCACATTTGACTTTTCAACTTTTGTGACAGGCATTAAAAATATTGATGTCTCTTTTTGTTGTTAGAAATCAGATCCTGTGCCAGCTTGTCTTGTGTGCAGTGGCGTGGCTCCTCCAGGTGTTCCCATGTCTGCCTTTGAGTTCTGTGGGTAGAGAAGCCGGCTGGTCTCAGGCTGCCCACAGACAAGCTGAGGCTGGGGGTGGGGAGGCGCATGTGTAGGCATGCCGGCCAAGCAACTCTAGTCTTGCAAGTAGCCCATCATTCTGATGTCCTTGAGAGAACAAAAAGCATGCCCTGTCTTTCTGCTTTCCTTTCTTTACATTTTTCAAAATCATTGCCTGTTGAGCTCTCAGCCCTCTTCTCATGAGCATCAGGCCACTCGCTACACTACAAGCACACACCAGGTTGATGGTGATTACAGACTGACACTACCATCGATGGTGTCTCCTTGAACTTGTTCTTGTGGTTGACTCAGGACATGTAGGGCCCAGCACACCGTCCAGTAGCTGAGATGGGCTGTTTGTACCAGTCACAGAGGGGCTTTGGCAGGGGCTCACCTTCAGGACGAACTCAGTGATGTGCACAGACCGAGCTACCTGCTTCATCATCTGTTAGAGCAAACTGAAATTTAACTAAGTGTCTGACAACAGGGTGGGTCAAAAAAAATTCATGGAATCCCAAACATTGGAATCCTATCTGGCCATTAAAAGTAATTCAAAATGGAATATTTACTGAAGAAATATTCCCAATTTAAACATTTAATGAAAAAGCACCTACTATGTGGGAGACACACACACAGAGAAATACCAACATACATCAGTGCCTTTATCCCATATTGTGATGAAGCAAGTGTTATAATGTGGCTCTGCATGTGCATCACTTAGAAAAAACAGTGGTGAGCATGTTGGTGGGACATACCTTTAATCATAGCACTCAGGCAGAGACAGATGAACTTCTATGAGTTCAAGGCCAGCCATAGTAAGAGCCTGCCTCAAAGGTTATAACATAAAATTAATTATGTCATCTAAAACAGCAGCCACTAGGACACGCAGGTGTGGGAGATGCAGGCCCTTCCAAGCAAGGGCTATCCTGAATGCCTTATAGGCCCAGGAACATGGCCAGGAGCATTAGGCAGGACAGGTGAGGCAGGCTTCCTCACCCTCTTCCCCAAGATATCACCACACCTGCTTCTTTGGTGCCTCCTGGTTAAAGTGACAGTCAGACAGTTCTGTTTATAGTGCCATCACAGGGCAACAGCCTCCATCAGTCCGTTTTGTGCTGGGCATCCATAAGCATGCTCACACATACTCATCGTGTGCAGGCCATGTCATAACTGTCACTCTGTCCCACCTGCAAGGTCATCTTGAGAGTCATCTGTGCTCAGAGCTCATATAAAGGACACAAAGCCCCTTCCTTGCTTGTTCTTCAGTGTGGATTGCTGGTATTCCCAGTCCTGTGGACATGCAGACACATGTTCACACTGCTGTTCTCTGGGAGACTTAGCAGAAGAAACAAAGGGCAGAACTGATGTCATGCACCGTTCAGAGGGAAGGTCCCCAGGATGGGTAGAGATCACAGTGTACCTGCCTGGACTGCCTGTTGCTCCTGATGGACGATGCGAAACTGTTCTATTTATGTTTTCTCTGGGAATGGGAATACCAGGGGTGCGACTGTCCACAGCAAAGAAGCATTGGAAAGCATCCCAGATGTACGTGACCCTGTGAGCATGGACCTCTGCTGAGAGCAGAGGTCATGGAGCAGATGGTCCTGCTCACCATGGTGAGACCAGGACAGCAGCTCCAGAGCCTGGGCCCTGGCCCGAAGCTCCCCATGGCTTAGAAACATCCTGTTCCAGCATGCAGGCGCTCCAGGGCCTGGGACAGGATGATTGGTGATTCCAGACATTTTTCTGTCTGATGAAGCCAAGAGTCCCAGGGCAGTGGAGGCTGAAGTGGTCAGGTGAGTCTCCTTGTGAGCCAAAAGGCAGTGTAACCCTCAGCAGCTGCTCGCGGAGAAGAATGCTGCCTGGGGCGGCCACGCTGCCACAGGCTGCCAAAGGCTGGCTAACTGGGCTTCTTAGTGCAGGTTGTGGGTGGCTCATTGCCAGAGCTGGGACCTCACCACCATCTGATGTTAGACATGGCACTGGTGAGTCACCTTCTCTTGAGGTTTCTGTCTGTAGCCATGATACACAGCAGTAGTGTGAAGTAGACTTTGATGCCTGCTCCAGTCTCCATCCAAAACACCTAATGGAAACTTAAAAGAGGTCTCTATGCTCAGCGGACCCAGCTCCATACCAAGCTGTGGATTTGCCCAGTCCCAGAAGCAAACACCTGCATTCCTAGAAGGAACTGGCACACAGGATGGGGCATCTCCACATTCTTGTCCTTTGCCAAAGTCCGGTCAACAGGCCTGGTCCAGGAGCACAGCCCCACAGTGCTCTGCAGCAGGCAGAGTCCTCACCAAGAGAAGGCTGGCTCAGGCTTAGGCACAGGTTAACCATGCCAAATACATATATGCTGTAAGAGATTGTCTGAAACAAAACATCTCTTTTAAAATCTTTTTAAAGACCTGTTTTCACCAGAGTTTTACAGGGTTAAACTTCCATTTTCTTCCCTGTCCCCTTATTGGACATCTTGAAACAGAAGTTAGGAAGAAGGGGGGAGGGAGGGAAGGGAAGGGAAGGGAAGGGAAGGGAAGGGAAGGGAAAAGAAGGAAGGAAAGAAGGGAGGAAGGGAGGAAGGAAGGAAGGAAGGAAGGAAAGAAGGAAGGAAGGAAATATGAGGGAAAACAAGACGAGATATATTCAGCTCAAAAACTGAAATTCTTTTCATTGTTCGCTCTTAGAAAATGGTTTAGTATATTGCTTGAAGAAGCTGTGACAATTTTGCTCTTTTAAATGGAATTTATTTCAAAAACCAAGGTTGGAATTTTAGGAATGGGGCATTCTTTAGAACAATTTTTGTTTTTAGGAGAGTTTGGGATTTTTTTTTTTTTTTTTAGAAACAAAATCCGTGTGTGATGGTTTATACTTAACAAGAGATCGAAACACATTACTGTCTGGAATTCCTGCATGCAAGTCTATGGCTGCAGCTCACCTGGCTGTGGGGAAAGACAGCCCAGGTTGGTCTCCTGTGGACCCATTTCCCGAGAGTTGAGAAAGTACTCTTTCATCCCATGTGGCATCTGCCTGCCCCCCAGAACAATTCATCCTTATTTCCTGTCTAGAAGCCAGCATGCCCTTTCTTTACATAGCTATATGTCAGAGATAGACATAGTCTCTGACTTTCCAAGTCCATGGTTCTCAGGATGAAGTTATAAGCTGGAGCACAGCCCCACCTCACTCACTAGCACTAGACTAGAACTAGAGCGCAGGGCCTCGTTAGCTGGTCTACAAACCTGGTCACCCAGGAAAAGGGACTACAACAGGGAGAGCACTGCTCCATGAGCCCTCGATCGCTCTGCTGGGGCACACGTCCTCTGTAGTCACATTTCCCACAAGCAGCAGCATGGGAGCATCAGGGACAAGCCGCCATCCACAGACTGGCCTCAGGGAGCCATAGGGGCACCCGCTCCACCCTTGGAAGAGCCTCTTCCCTGGGCTGCTTGGGTAGCACCAGCTCTCAGCTTCTGCCTTGAGATGTGTGATCTAGAGCCATACCACTCTGGATGTATATGACCTCATCAGATGCTATGTTCAGAACTTTGCCCTGGCCTCAGCCCTTCACATGCATTTGGCACACACATCTCACACATGGCATCACAGTCTTGGGAACAGAGGACCTGCAGTGGAGCATGGCCCCGTAAGTTTCCAAGGTCCCACTTGTTCCCTCTCGCTGTTTCTGTGGACTAGTGTCTTATGCTGAAAAGTGAGAGGGTTCTGTAGGTCAACATGAGGGACACTAATGGGAAAAGCTGCCTTGCCAGAGCCTTTAGCTCTGCTGAGACACCTCCTGACGCATGGTTAAACAAACATGAGTCAGGGCCAAAGAAACAAGGGCTAGGCACTTGGGGCTAGCCAACACCATGAAAGGCAAGTTAGGCAACCTAGCTTGTTGAGTCTTACTGCCTACAATTGCAGGGTCTGTAACATAAGAATGGACACATTGTGCCCCAGGCCCCACTTCTCAGGAGAGCCAAAAATCCCACCTTTAACAGATAATTTTTTAAAAGACAGATAAGACATATCCATCTAACTTCTTGGTAAGAATTTAGAACACAGGTTCCTGATCACTTCCCTGTGTTACAGCAAAACCTGGCCGCGTGGGGCTGTGGGGCTGTGGGGCTGAGGGCCCGCTTTACATCTCGCAACATTTGCAAGTCTCCAGCGTTCCACGCACCCTGCACTGCACGTTCCCACCTCTCTCCCACATCCCAGGTCTCATCCTCCTGGCTTCCATAGCTGCTGCTGCTTCATAGATAACTGTGTGGTATCAGGTGATCTGGTGTTTGTAGGACTTGTGATAGGCTTCTAGTGTGTTCTATGCAGGGGAACTGAGCTGAGGCATAGGGTTGACTCACACTGCAAACCATTGCTTAGCTGCTGCCAGAAACCTACCCCAGGTTCTGGCTCAGCGAATGTATCAGGGTTTCCCGGGAGGAGGCCGAGCACAGTGATCCCATGTGTTAACTGCAGAGCCAGTCATGTGTCTAGCTTCAGGCATGACTCTACAGAGAGTGATGGAAGTTCTTTTGAGGCTTAAGCATGAAGGTGCCACCATTCTTGTTGCCAACTAGTATGTGGCCTTAGCAGCAGCCTTTCCTTCCCTGAACTGAGCAGGCAAGTGCTGCTTCTTGCATGTAGCTGTCAGAACACTACCTGATCTACCTGAGAAAGGTCTTAGCCACAGTGGGACTTCTCATTACTGGGCTTTGCAACCTAGCACTAGCCCTCTCAGCCTCGAGTTTCTTCTCCATGACAAGCTTTTGGACTTTCTCACTAGCCTTCTTCCAAGATGAGAGACGAAGTTTCCCTAGTTGTTGAGAGCACCGTCTTCCCAGGCTGTTTCCAATTTGGTCTCTTACTCGTTTCTCTTACCCAGCCATCCCTGCCTGAGACCTGGTTCTTTTTATTCCATCATCCTTTTGTCTTTTACAGTCAGGCAAGTGTAGGAGGCCAATATAAGCATCAAGGCTGTTGAAAGACCACTGGGGGGCACGGCTTGTAATGGCATGGGTCTAAGGAATGGTCAGCCCGTGAACACGGGGGTTCGAAAGACAAACAGTTTTCCAGTTGGGTTTTTGTTGGCAAAGGAAGGCATTGTACTACCCAAGTCCATGCAGAAGAGGCCACCACGAGGTGCAGATGCCACAGGACCAGTGTGCAGAACATAGACACTTCTGTATTCTGGAAGGCAAGTCACGGGGATTGAGGCCTGTGATCAGAGTCGTGGGGATTGAGGCCTGTGATCAGAGTCCAGGTGTGCTCTCTTATTTAGCCTCACATGTCAAAAATAAAAGGCTTAATATATATAAAAAAAAAATGTATGTTTTTCTAAACCGAGAAGACACTCTCTTCAGCATTTCCAAACACCAGTCCACTCCTTCGCTTTCTTAAAGCTGCCCTGTTGACCAGGCTATGCAGCATATCCTCGTCCTACTAATTCATCCAAACCCGTCTGGTCTTGCAGTGGCCTGTCACCTTACTGGTGGTGCAAGGTGCTGTGTCACACCTCATCAGCCACTGGCCAGAAATTAGTAAAAGAAACAAAACAAAACCCAGATTCCCTAAGAAGCTCCTCGTTGAGCCTGAGGTACTTGCACAGAAAAGAGTAGAGAGCACCTTCTTAGGGGTTAGCCTGAGCCAGAGCTCGGCCTCTGACCTAACAGCTGGAGGATGAGACGATAACAGGGCTCCTCTAGAGACTTGGTCGGATATGTGTGGAGGCGTCCTGCAGCCAGGCCCTGCTGTGCCTGAACCCATGTTTTCTTTTTCCAGCCTTCAGATGTTTAACCCTTTTTTCTTTTGCTGTTTTTCTTCATTGCAGGCTCTTCAGTCTGCCTCCTACCCTCTAAGTCCTTTTGCCTCGTTACCTGTGGGCCAATTTGGTGATACCTCTGGGAAGTGGGTAACTCCAACTCCCCAGTGTTTTCTCTACATCAAGTCCCAGATACAGCAGTTCTTCCAGGATTCAGACTTAGGGTGGTAGGTGCAAGGCAGGGAACAGAAGACTGGCATTCTGAGGACAACAGACACAGGCTTCTTGATACTAGTGTTCTTTTGTGCCTGTGTATGTTATACACTTCTCACTTTACTCTCTCTGGACTGTTTCAGAAGAGGCAGACCACTACAGCTTTGGAGCAGGCACTCTGTCAAGGAAGAAAAAGGTGCTGGTGACCCTGAGGGATGAGGGCTTGCGTCGGCGCCCGCACCTCAACATCAGCATGCCGCATGACTTTCGCCCGGTGTCATCCATCATTGATGTGGACATCCTCCCTGAGACACATCGCAGAGTGAGGCTCTACAGACATGGTTGTGAGAAGCCCCTGGGCTTCTACATCCGAGATGGCACCAGTGTGCGCGTGACGCCCCATGGGCTAGAAAAAGTACCGGGTATCTTCATTTCTCGAATGGTGCCCGGGGGCCTCGCAGAGAGCACTGGGCTACTGGCTGTGAATGATGAGGTCCTGGAGGTGAATGGGATTGAGGTCGCTGGAAAGACCCTGGATCAAGTCACAGACATGATGATAGCCAACAGCCACAACCTCATTGTCACTGTCAAGCCGGCCAACCAAAGGAACAATGTGGTCCGCAGCAGCCGCACATCCGGCAGCTCTGTCCAATCCACAGACAGCACCAGCAGTCACCACAGCCTGCCAGGGGCCCACGTCCTGCAGAATTCTGAGGAAATGGACAGCGATGAGGAAGCCGACATTGTCATTGAAGGGGCTCTAGAACCACAACACATTCCTAAGACACAGGCTGTACCTCCGGGCAGCCTCTCAAGGGCCAATGGCACCAGCCTTGCTCACAGGCTGCACAGAGGGGACATGAGCCTGCATAGCTCTGGGAGGGAGAGCAATGGCAGCATCCACAGATTTCTCAGCTCTCTGAAACCAGACCCCCGACACAGCCTGGTCCTCCCCCAAGGAGGGGTGGAGGAACATGGGCCAGCCATTACACTCTAGGGCTCGAGCCCCTTGGGCAGGCTGGACTCCCAGACAGGACCGTGTGTTCCCAAGACCCACGGGCGGCAACTATTAAATAGCATGTAGTACGGTTAGATAGATGCACAGTGACTCCGAAGGGAGATGCTTTACATTTTTATGTCAATTTTAAAATAAGAAAAATCATTGTGTACTTCATCTTTTCTTTTCTTCGTCATCATTCCTACAACCTTATTCTTTATTTAAACTTTTAAACAAGAATACTATTTTTATAGGATTTTTCCACAGAACTTAAAATATGCACAACTGCTAATTACCTGGGCCAGGCCTCCGTGCATGTCCAGAACCTGTGCAGAGTGAAACAAAACACAAAAGTGCAGAGAATATTTTTAACATTTTTTTAAATACTTGTTTTTAAAATGAAGCTTTATAGATAACTTTTTAAAAATAGTAAAATTCATGTTTTTAACCAGTTCATGTAAAACTATCTTGTGATGCCTAAGTGTTCCACTGACCCAGTGTGGCTGTGATAGGGAAATAGAAGCCAAGGCTGGGCTCCATCACAGAGTCTGTTTCCACAGTTTCCAACCAGCTCAGAAAGCCCTCTGGCCTATACTCAAGACCCGCCGGGATGACGGTGCTCTGCATCTGTGGGGCTGCCCGAGCCATGAGAGTCAGGCAGTCACTGCTGTCGGCTTCAAGTGGATTTAGGCAGCCAGCAACTCTGCTGGCTAGGTGAGGCCAGTGGTAACGTGTGGGATTATAAACCGCCTGTTCCATCCGCGCTTTCTCTGGGTTGGCTGACCAGGGCGGTGTTAAGGTGTCTTCAGTAGAAATGAGCCTCGTACCTCTCGAGGCCCGCGGCAGTGGGGTGGGTGAGCCTCGTACCTCTCGAGGCCTGCAGCAGTGGAGTGAATGTGCATGTTACTTTTGCTTTTGAAATAGCTAGTTATTTTTATAGGAGAAGATTAGAGCATGTCAATGCCTGTTCCTAGAATAGTGATCAATGGCAGGAATTATCTTAACTAGAACAAGTCACGTGGAACTTAATGGTTTTGACACATCACTTTTCTTTAACCTTCTTAGAGGTTTATCAATGTCTGACCCAATTAAATTTTATATGAATTGTGCTTTCTGTTAGGGAAGACACAAACAGCGTTGGGAAAGAATATCAAGTTAATTGAGAACAAACTAACCAAGTGAATCCTTCATGTAAATAAAGGTTTAAAGCAGCTTCAGTCTTCCAGGCGCGCCCCAGCCTCTGCCCTGTGGACTAGCGCCACCTGCTGGTGAGATGCAGAACTGTTCTAACTTCATGAATGCCAGATGGAGAATGCATCTCAGCATCGTGCTTTGTCCGAATTCATCCACTCGAATCGTGTTTCCCTCTGGGGAGCTGTTTACTGGACAGAAGCGGCTTCGGATGAGGATTGTTTCCTTGGTCTGTGCCTGTCTCTCAGCTATGTGCTGAGTATCTTCAACACAAGGAGAGCAAGATGCTCCGTGGGCCTCGGTGAGGATCCAGGCGAGGATCCAGGCACCCAGATTCATGGCTTCCAAATTACTAAAAGCAACTGTTTTGTTTCCGTGTTGCTGCAGTGATCTGGAATGTGTTTTACTAAAACAAATATTACAGAACCAAAAAAACTGATGCTCAGTTCCTACAAGACTTGTTCTCAGCTATACTGTCACTTGGGATATCAGTTTATTAAAAAATAATAATAATAATGTAAGTGAAGAGGTCCGACCATTGTGAGCTGTTGCCTGTGAGGAATTACATGTGTTTAGCAGATGCCTTAGAGTATTTTTCTAAACAGAACTCTACTCCTACCATTTTATTTCTTCTTTCAAAAAAATCTGTCATTATATATTAAATTTTTTGTTTTATATATCAGAATAAAAAAGTTTTTTGAGTTAACGTGTGTTATTGATATACTTCTACCTCTCTGTTACCGTTCTATTGCTGTGAAGAGATAAGTAACTTATAAAAGAAAGCATTTAACTGGGGGCTTGACTTCAGTTTCAGAGCTAGTCCATGACCATCATGGCAGGAAGCATGGCAGCAGGCAGGCAGACATGGTGCTGGAGAGAGCTGAGAACATAAAACGGCTGATTCACATATGCAAGGCTTCTGTGCTGGTGAGGAGAGCTAACTGGGAATGGGGTGGGGCTTTTGAAGCCTCAACGCCATCTCCAGTGACACACTACCAACAGGCCACACCTCCTAGTCTTTCCCAAACCTTTCCACCAACCAAGACCAAGACCAAGCATTCAAATATATGAGCCTACAGGGACCATTCTCATTCCAAACCTCCACATGCACTTTAGTTATGTTTAGAATAGGGGAAGAGAGTTTTCGTGCCAGGGGCAAGATGACGTGAGCACACAGAAAGGATTGACTGGCATGTATCAGAGCCATAATTGTTTCACTTAACCCTTGCACACTCCCTATGTGTTTTTATTACTATTTTACAGATAAAAATAGACCTACACTCACATTGATAGATAATTCAGAGTATTCCTTTGAAGTCTTTGCGGTAAGTTTTCCTGAGTCCTTACACAACCCTACATTTACCCTTGTTTGCAGTTTTCCCTACCACTATCATTCCAACATTACTAAAACGCTGTCCTCGGGGTTCACTCACGTATCCTGCTGCCTCCAAGCACCCGTATCCTCAGAGGAGGCACACACATGCTGGGAAAGGAATAGCACCAGGTTGTTTGGGGATTTTTTTTCCCCCACAGTATTTATCTTTATGGTGACCATGAACTACAACCTTCCCAATTCAGAGCCAGAAAAACTCAAGCTCTGCACAGTTGGTGCCTAGCAGCCTGATGGAATGGAGATGTCAGGTGCATGCCAGCACTTGATCACACTTTCTCAAGTTGAGTTTCACAGTCATTCACATCCTGTAGTGTGAGGTATGGGCACTTGGGTGGGAACCAAAGCCACATTATTTGATCTAAGCATCTGTCTTACTGTTCTATTGCCGTGAAGAGAGACCATGATGCAGGCAAAATAAAGCATGTAATTGAGGCTGGCTGACTGTTTCAGAGGGTTAAATCCCTGGTCATGGCTGGAAGCAGACTGGCATGGCATTCTGCCAGTAGCTGAGAGTACCACATCCTGATCTACAGGCAGCAAACAGACTGGGGCTAGCATGAGGGGGGGGGGGTTGAAACCTCAACCCACTCCTAGTGACGCTACAAGTCCTTCTGGTCCTTCTCAAACAGTTCCTCTAACTAGGTACTACACTTCAAACATATAAGCCAGCAAACCGGCCATTCTCATTCAAACCATCACAACATGTCATGAACCCAAAGTACAGATGCTTCCAGGGAGCTGACCTTCCAGCCAATGAGAGTTAGGAGGGCTGTTTAGCATTTCTGGTTTTCTATGAAACAAACCTACAGTCATCTATACAACTAAGCAATGAAGGTCTGCTGCTGATGCAAATCTGACTGGCACTTTCAGTTTCTAGAACTTCAGTTATTAAAATAGACAGGAAGTGTTCATCACTGCTCCTCACCTGCTCTCTTGTGAAGATGAGTATATAGTCCTGAACACTGGCTTACGAATTGTCCCCACTATATTCAAGAACATCACTAGTAGAGTGGTTGCTTTTTAAAATTTAATTTGATAGAATGATCATTTTCACATTAGTTCTACTGTCCTGTGAACATGGGGTGTCTTTTTTGATCTTTCTTTATAATTTTTAAATGTTTGTAGAGGTCTTTCCTTCTTAGTTAGCTTTCTTCCGAGATATTTTACTGTGCTTTGAAGGTGTTGGAAATGAAGTGTTTCCATATGTGTTTGAAGGTATTGGAAAGTGAAGTGTGCCCATGTGTTTGAAGGTGCTGGAAATGAAGTGTTTCCGTGTGTGTTTGAAGGTGTTGGAAATGAAGTGTGCCCATGTGTGTTTGAAGGTGTTGGAAATGAAGTGTGCCCATGTGTGTTTGAAGGTGTTGGAAATGAAGTGTGTCTGAAGTGTGTTCAGGATCTTTCTCAATGTTTGTTAGTGCATGGAAAGGCTACTCCTAAATATTTTTCTAAGTTGATTTTGTATCCTGCTACTTTGCTGAAATCATTTCTAGAAGCTTTCTGGTAGAACTTTCAGATCTCTTATGAACAGCGTCTGTACATAGGAGTAATGACTTCCCATCTGTGTCCTGCTAATTTCCCTAGTGCTCCAGCTAGTTTTTTGAGCACTGTATTGAAAGGCAGCAGGGATAATGGACAGCCCTGTCTCATTCCAGATAATGGGGCTGCTTCAGTATCTTCTGGATTTATGATAATATTGGCTGTGGGTTTGTCTTATATAGCTTTTATTATGTTGAGGTACATTCCCTCTAGCTCTCTTCTTTCTGGGATTTTTATCATGAAAGCACATTGGAGTTTGTCAAAGCCTTTTTCTTTAGCTATTGCGATGACCATGTGACTTTTCTCTTTAAGTCTATTTATATGACTTATTTAGTGACTTCAGTATGCTTAACTATCCCTGCATTTTTGGAATAAAGTCAACTCACAGTGGATCACCTTTTTGATATAAGCCAGTTTTCCATTTACTGTATTTTACTGAGGATTTTTGCATCATGGATATCTGTCTGTAATTTTGTTCGTGTCTTTGTCTGCTTTTGAAATTTGAGTAATACTGGCTTTGTGGAATGAGCTTGGGAGTGTTCCCTTCCTTTCCTTTTTAATTAGTAAGAATTAAATCTAGTTTCTTTGAAAGTCTGGTAGGACTCTGCTGTGAATACATCTGGCCCTGGGCTTTTTTAGTTGGAAGGCTTTCTAGTACTATTTCAGTCTCATTTGTTTGGATCTGTTTAGTGTTTTGATCTCTTCTTGGCTTGACTTTGGTAGTCTGAACCTAGAAATTCATCCATTTCTTTTAGCTTTTTCCAATGAAATGGAGAAGTTTTTTAAGTATTATCTTACAATATTCTGAATGTCTTTGGTGTATGTTGTAATGACTTTTCTTCCTAAACCAGTTCATTTGGACCATGTCTTTGTTAAGCTGGGCCAAGAGTCTATTTAACTTCTCAAAGAACCAGCTCTTGCATTCAAGGATGCTGCACTTGGGTGGGTGAGTTTATTGGCCCCAAGAACCAAGTCCAAGGAAGTCACCATGGGGAAGGGAAAGTAGGGGAGAGAGAGAGAGAGAGAGAGAGAGAGAGAGAGAGAGAGAGAGAGAGAGAGAGACAGACAGACAGACAGACAGACAGACAGGAGAGGAGAGCAAATTTATGTACTTTACAGAGAATTTTTGCTGTCAATTTTAAGTTTTATTACTTGATAATCTGGTAAGATGCAAGGAAATCTTCTTCTGAATGTGAAATGGTTTGTTTTGTGTCCTACCTTAGATTTAATGGTTTAATGCAATCCCAGTCAAAATACCTGCCAACATACTTCACAGAAATAGGAAAAGAATCCTAAAATTCACTAAAACCAGCAAAGACCAAAGCAATCCTGAGCAAAACCAGTAATGTTGGAAGGACTGCCATTCCAGATTTATATATACATATATAAATGTAACTAGAAAGCTAGAATTATATACACATATATACATGTAACTGGAAAAATATGCAATAAATATATACACACACACATACATACATACATACATACATACCTGTAAGTGAAAAGAGGAATTTAGTTAAATCCATACCTGTCATCCTGCACAAAAATTAACTCCAAGTAGACCAAAGTGTTCAGTTTTAAACCTGAAATGCTAAAACTACTAGAAGAAAACATAGGATACAGATGTATGAAAGGATTTTTTTTTTACTCCATTATATCTAGGAATTAAGGCCAGCAGTTGATGAGTGGGTTTCTGTACAGCTAAGGAAATAATTTGTTGAAGAAACCCACATAGTAGAAAAGAATCTTTGACATGTGTGTGTGTGTGTCAGATGATTATATACAAAGAACTCAATAGAACAAATGCCCCAATTTAAAAATAGGCTATTGTTCTAAACCGAGTTCTCAATAAAGTTAAAATTGGTAGGAAATACCTCAAAATGTGTCCACCATCCTTAGCAATTGGGGAAATACCAACTAAACCCCTACAATCTCATTTCACCCCAGTCAGAGTGGCTAAAGCAACTAACAACAAATGCTGGAGAGGATGTGGAGGGAGGGGAGCCATATTTACTAGTGGTGAGAAAGCAAAGTGATACAGCGTCTGTGGAAATCAGTATGAAAAATCCTCAGAAACCTAAAACCAAACCTTCTGTATGGCCCAGCCCAAAGGACTCAGCATCCTACTCCATGGACACTCGCTCAGCTGACCTATGCTCACTGCTACCCTAATGACAAGAGCCAGGAATGGAAACAGCTAAATGTCCTTCACCACATTACCGGAAAATGAAAATGCAGTATGTGCACACAACAGAAAACCACTCAGCTATAAAGAAAAATGAGATCCAGAGATAAATGAATAGATCTAGACAAGATTACATTGAGTAATGTAACCCAGAACCAGAAAGACAAACACCATATGTCTGCTCTCATGCAATTCCTAGTTCCAAATCTTCAGATGAAGTTGCAGAAACCAGGAAAGTATAACGGGATTGGTGGGAAGGGGACAGTTGAGAGGGAAATAGCAGGATACCAGTGATAAAAATAAGGGGATGGAAAACCATGGCAAGGGAGCTCTGACTGGGAGGAGAGGTCAACATAGGGGAGAGAAGGGACAACATCAAGGCTTCTGATAAAACTTCAAGGAATCATTTTACATTTACCTAAAATTATAAATAACACATAATAATTTACACATACACAAATATATATGCATGACTTAAATGAAGATATGCAACTTGAGGTGACAATGATCCCCACAAGAGCCTTAAACAACCTAATAAAACTCTATCCACCTTGGTCAGGGTAGTCCAAGGGACTCCCAAAACAGGTTCTTGCTGTTGTCCTTGGCTGCCTCTCAGATATTAAAGGTTAAATTCCTATTGAAGACACCAGAACTTAGGACACAGCTCGAATGCTTCAAGGCTAGCCAGCAAGCCTCTTTCCTGTGGTCTAGCTTCCACAGTACTACAAAGTTTTATGCAAATTGCCATGGGAAGGAGAGAAAAAAAAAAATCAAGTGTCATCCAGCTGTGATGCCTGCAAACCACAATGGCCAACACAGCAAGGCAGCCCTAAAAATATAATAGTAGCACATGTATGTTGGCAATAACCAAGAGATGTCTAATTAGACATACAGCCCTCCGATCATACCTGGTAACAGAAACCTAGCCAGTTAGCCAGGGCTAGTTAGGTCTTCTAAGATAACCTATTACCGCCACTTGACAAGGCCAGCAAAACTCCTAACTACATTCCAAAGCTGATTCCCTTAAGTACAGCACAAGTCTCACCTGGGCAGGACTATCTTAGGACAGCCAATAGGACACAGTCTACAGGGAGCAGGACAGATCTCTTCATACTCTCCCACGATATCAAACTATTCAATGAATGACTAAGGTAAGCTTGCCTTGGCAAGCATGGTGTCTGCTGTACCATTTTCAGGCACGTATCACTTTCTCACTGACTCTGCTACTTGGTCTTTTAGCCTCCTTTAAGGAAGCAAGGTATGGCACCATTTCACTTTTCTTTAAGGTGCTTGCCATAAGCATGTGGCTTGTTCGTTAAACTGCTCAAGAAATGGTTTAAGAGCCCTGGTCTAGTGCCCAGGAAACACGGAGAACCTCTCGCAAAAACACACAAGGAATCCTCCCCACATGCTGCTTTAGAAGTGTAAAACAAGGCTGGAGAGATGGCTCAGTGGTGAAGAACAGACTGCTCTTCCAGAGGTCCTGAGCTCAATTTCCAGCAACCACATGATGGTGGCTCACAACCATCTGTAATGGGTCCCAATGCCCTCTTCTGGTGTGTTTGAAGACAGCAACAGTATACTCACATACATGGAATAAATAAACCTTAGAAGTGGAAAAACAAGTATAGTGGGAAAAGAGTGGCATGGGTCCTCAGATCCAGAGTGGAGGCAAGCAGGTTGTATCTAGGGCTTAATGCTGAAGTTATATGGGAGAATTTGTCTCAGTTACACTAAGTCCAGAGACACTGTGGGCATTTTGACTCTAGGACAAGACGTGCTTAATTTGGACAATGATGTGCAGCTCTAAAAGAACTTTGTAATAGAATGGATTTAAGAATTTATCAACCAAACAACCTCCCTAGATTTCCAGCTTATAACTGAACAGACCTCAAAACCATGTTAATAAAGAGCCCACTTTTAACATATTTTTAAAATACCAAACTGACACCGCGTTAATGGTTTGGTAGCATTATGTACTTTGACTACCTCAGTTGTACAGCTCTTGGCAGTGCTCCGAACTGAATGAGACCTCCCACTTGCCAAGCAAGCACTCTACCACTGGCTGCAATAGCATTTGTAGTTCAACTTCCCTTTTATAATCAATCAAGGAAATTAGAAATGGAAATATTGTATAGAATCTCAAGCTGATGTAAACAAACAGTAAGCATATTGCTAGAAAAATGTACAATCCTGGGTATTGACAGAGGTATATGCTGCTTAACTCTGAATGTATTGCTTTTCAAAAAAGGGTGTCCCATCTCTACCACCCCTAAGAGCAAAGTCAGGGCATCAGCAGTGACACTATATCAGAAAATCATGACCCTGCAGCACAGAGTTCAGGAGAATGTGTCAACTTTCTAGCAGGTAAACCAGGCTTGGCCAAAAGACCAGCCTTAGCATTAATGTAATGCTTTTACACGAAGCCTCAGCTGCCTTGCTACCCACCCTGGCTTTCTACCTTGTACTTAGAATAAGGACATCAGCAGTGGCTAACTTGACACTTGCCACTTGCCACATATACTTCAAAGCCCTGCAATCTGTCCCAGTCATGTATGTCATCATATAAGTGCACTTCCTCTAGCACATGTCAACAAACTTAAGCTTTTAAAAATTATCTTCAGAGCAAAATGCTTTATTTCCTTTAAAAATGACTCCACAATAAGCTTTGTAGTGGCACAAGTCCAAAATTCCAGCAGTCAGGTTTCAGGGCCAGGATCTCTGAGTTTAAGGATAGCCTGGCTACTCAGGAAGACCTTCAGGAAGAAAAAAGACAAACATAGGTCAGATGGCACACGCCTTTAATCTCAGCACTTGGGAGGAAGAGGCAGGTAGATCTGTGTATTCGAGGCCAGCCTGGTCCACAGAGCAAGTTCCAGGACAGCCAGGGTACACAGAAACCCTGTCTCAAAAAGCAAAACTTCACTTTCAAACAAGGTCCTTTAGCACCTGAGGATATTTAGGCTTGTAGGCAGAAAAGTGCCAAAGTGCCAAAAGTGATGCCCTGTTAGGAAAACGCAGAGAACAAGTACACACTGGCCAGTGATAAGAAGAGAAATGGGCTTGAGGTGGCAACAGTGGGGCAGTTCTAGCGTTTCACTTGTGGAAGCCTTACTACTAAATAGCAAAGTTCAGCTGGGACTGCCTGAGTGAAGGGCCTTTTGTGTCCTGCTATGCTAACTTAACTAGGCCTTCCTTCCACTCCTCATTAAAGGTACCCAGATTGAGAGGGGTGCCTAGCACACAGTAAATACTCTACAACTATCTCTGGATCGGTTTGTATACCCAGGAAGATGTCTCACATCAGGGTGTTTTATATATCTTGACACTCAGAAGAGCTACATAGAAGCCTAAAGACAACATGGCTTCATGCCCAACCTTGAGCAAGGAGACCCAGGTTTTAGAGAATGACAAACTTGTCCATGCTGCTCTAGCTTCAGAACAAATCCAGGGAAGTGCCTCAAACCCTGAGCAGAGTAGACCACTGGTTCCTTACATGAACCTTAGCTTCTGTAAAACCCGTCGCATTGGCACAAACGGATGCGGTGAGACTTAAAGGGTATCTATCATGTCAGGCACACAGAGCTTCCTGGTTCTGGAGAAGCTCACACAGCAAGTGTACATCACCCTGCTTGACTAAAGAGTAATGTTTTAGTATTACAAAAATCGAACAGTTCTATTTTCAGTGGTTTAACAAATTTTAATTCAAAAATAGACACTCTGAAAATAAAAAAAAAAATAAAGTCCAACAAGCTCTGAATTTACAAGAGTATATCAATAGTCACAGATAATTGCCTCAAAATCCATTTTAGTAATCACATGCAAGTATTATTTTTAAAAATGCTATATAGCAACACTGCAGTGCTTCCCAGAGGCCATCAAACCCTCATATTCTGAAGGTGGGCCAAACCCCCTGCTTGCTGCGCATCACCCAGAGGGATGATTTTGACCAGAGCTGGCTGGTCCTCATTACTAATTCTGGTGCTTTACATTATTTCTTATCATGTAAGGAAAAAAAAGGTGAGATTTGGCATCCACAAGACTATAAAAATTCATTGATTCACCATCCCCTTCATCTGAGCATGTAACTCTAACACATCTGCCCCAAGTACTCTAACCACAGGTAGAGCTGCTGGCCTGCTTGTTATCACCTTATACCTGAAACCCGCACTCCACCTCACGTTGTGTCTAACTCAAGAGCAGGACCCACGTCTATCACGGGCCCTTCCTTCCTCCTACATTACAAGCAGTCCCGAGGAAGGAAGGGCCTCCGAGTCTTCAGTTCACTCTAAGGCACTAAACATTTGTCTTACCTTTGAATGGAGAAATGACTTGTCACCGCAGCAAAGACAGTTTGCACCATAAAGCACTTCTGGTCCTACAAGGACTTTATTTGTGAAGCACACTCGATTATCATTACCACACACCAGATCTCAGAGTCAGGATAGTTTAATAAATGGAAAACATTTGGGTTTTTTTTTTAATGAACTATGATATTTTAAAAAAAATAGCTGTTAGGGAACACTTGAAAAGGTGTAAATCAAATCTGTACTCTTTAGCGAACAGCGGTCACAGAATCAGCAGGAGTTAATGCCTGGAAGTGTGTCCTTAGGGAGCCATACACGTCAAGAGTACTCGAGTCTCTAAACACGTACTGTCACTAGCCACTGTCTGCAAACTAAGAGGGGGCGGTGCTTTAATTTTTTAATAATCAAGTATTCTCAAACAAGCAGAAATTCCCTAAAATGAAAAACCAAGTATTTGTAGATTCCAGGCTGTTGCTACTGACACTGACACTCGTGGGGAAACAAGGCGTGCATGGAATACCAAAGATTTAATTTACATGACAGAAGGAAAAACGGAACCAGCTGCAAAGCAAGCTGCAGAGACCAGCTCCCCCGTGGAACTGTGTGCTTACTCTTCAGGCTTTCTGAGCACCTGCAACACCTTGAAGGGCCTCAGACACTTGGAGTGAGAGGTGGGGATGGGTGTCCAAAGTCAGCCAGACTTGAGACGTCCTCTTCTACAGGCTTTGTGACTCACACTCGCCGAAGTTCAGTCTATGTCTGACATTTTTAAGTTCAGACATATCAAAGCCTAGAAGTACAGAGGGCTTCTGAGCCTTTATTGCTTTCATGCAAATATACCTCCTTTTCCCAAAGAATGAAGCCACGTCAATTTTCCACACCCACAAGAGTGAAGACAGCAGTTCCACTTCTTTTCTACTAGGATATGGTCTCTTGTGAAAATAATCTCTAAGAAACTGTTTCTTTTCCTCATAGGAACGACTTTCGTACTTACTGGGGTCTAATGCTAACACCTGCAGGGAGTCATCGCTGGCCCCCGATCCCGATCCCGATCCCTCTGTCCTGCTTTCATTCTTTTGTCTCTTCAAAGGCACAACGCTCAGACCTGTCTCTGAACCCGGGCTTGCATCAGTATCTGCGGTGAGCTGGGGCTCCTCGCCATCCCTCTGGTCTTCCGGCTCTACCTGGCCTTCTGGCAGCTTTCTCTTTACAGGAAAGGCGGATTCAGGGCTCACTTCCCCATTGATCATCAGCACTTCACTGCTCTCAATGAAACCTGGCTGGACTTGTAGGTCTGAGCCGCTGTCCTTGGGAGCACTTCTACAACGGAGCAAATGGACAGCGATGGCTCCTAAGGTCATGTTTCCAGTGTAGACCCCACAACAGTGGATGCACTTAAAGGCTGGAGCCCTGAGCATTGTATGGACCGTGGGCATGACATGGTGCCTCTCCTTCAAATGCAGCTCATAGACATCAGCAGTCATAAATGTGCCGAAACAGAACGGGCAGGTCAGCTTCTGTTTGTTACTTATCTTTGGTGCAGCCTCAGGCTGAGGCCTCACCTTAACATACACCGGGACCAGCGACTTGGAGTGTATTCCAGCAAGGATAGCCAGGTACACTTCTCGCTCTCCAAGTTTCTCTCGTGGCAGTATGGTGATGAAATCGAGATGAGGGAACAGCAGGTTCCCATTAGCATCCAGGTCCAGCTGGAACCCTCTGTTACTGTAATCCATAGACAGTCTCTTCTTGCCCAGGTGCTTAGTCCTGCTGTGCTCCACAAGTCCCCGGACATCATGAAAAGTGCATGGACAGAACAGGCACCCCAGGCCATGCATGAGCAAATGGTGCATCAGCTCATCCTGCGAGACCAGGCACTTACAAGAGAGGCAGCGCACTGTCTTCTCTCTCATCCACTTCAGAAATGGGGCACATGCAGCAAGCTTTTCAGGCTCAAGTTTCTCACTAGACTTGGACTCACTCTGCTTGTGAGCCACTTCCATGTGAACCTGGTATACATTGGCAGGAAAGAGTTCATTGCAAACCTGGCAGAGCTGAGCCTCACTCTGCTTGTGAGCAACTTCCATGTGAACCTGATAGACATTGGAAGGGAAGAGCTCATTGCAAACTGGGCATGTTTTCCACTGCTTGGCCTGTTTGAGTGCCTGATTTGCATCTGCCACAGGCGGGGTAGCCTGAACAAACACACTAGGGGCAGGGCTCACTAACACCTGTGGAGAGGGGAGGCTGGGCAAGGAGCTGCCCATCTGTGTGCCCGAGCCTGAGGGCAAGAACTGCACTGGCACCTGAGGTGGTGGCCCAATAGCTGCAAGGCCTCCACCAGAGGGCACTGGCAGAGTGACAGACACTGGGGCCAGCGTATAGGTGGGAATTCCATTCACCTGTTTCCCAGTTGGAATGAGCTGTCTGAGGATAGAGCCCGAAGTAAGGAAAGTAGTGTTTTGTGAAGTTCCAGCTCTCACTGGCTGGCTCACAGGCAGGATGCTGGTGCTGACAGACGGACTGAGCTGAAGGACACCGGACCTCACTGGGGGGCCCACAGGAAGGACTCCTGGTGTTACTGGCTGACTGAGCTGAAGAACACCAGCGTTCACACCCTGATTCACAGGGACAACTCCCGAGGGGACAGTCTGAGTTGAGGAGAGCAGCCCAGTTGGTACCACCTGGCCTGCAGGGAGAACCCTCAAGGGCACTGTCTGGCCAGGAGGGAGAACCCGAGATGGAGCTGTCTGGCCAACAGGAAGAACTGAAGACTGAACCACCTGGCCAGTGGGTAAGACCCCAGAGGTGGCTGTCTGCCCGGGGATCACGCCAGCAGGGGTCACCTGACCTGCAGGAAGGACTCCTGATGGTACTGCTCGACCTACAGAAATCACCCCAGGGGATGTAGCCTGGAGAACCCCTGAGTTAACAGAGGGACCCACAGGCAAGACACCAGGCCCCACAGGTCTATTCATGGGCCCTACAGGTCTATTCATGGGCCCCATGGGCTTAGTGAGGGGTAAAGCTCCAGGGCGGACAGCTTGGTTCACGGAGCACATGGCTGGGTTCACAGGAAGGATGCTTGTTCCAACAGACTTATTCACGGGCCCAACGGGCTGAGTCAGGGGCAGCACAGAAGTACTCACAGGCTGATTAAGTGCAACACTGTGAGAGAGAAAGACAGGAGGGGGAGCTGACTGCTGCAGGGTGAGGCTACTCTGGCACACAGGCAAAGAGCTAGAGACCAGAGCTACATGAGACTGGGCAGTGGTAGGTGGGGAGTGTGAAAGGCTCCCAGAAGCACCTGGGGCCACAGTCACTGACTGCACAGTGCCAGGACTTTGACTGTTCTGTGGCAAAGCAAGCTGGAAGCAGGGTGGAGGGGCTGCAATGCTCGGAGCACTGCTGGTTGGCGGTAAAGCCAAGTGGGTCACTGGTTTTGGAGCAATATGCATTTGCTTCAGAAAGCCAGTCCTCTTGATGTGTTCTGAAATCACAGACCGCAGCTTATTCTCCAAGTCCCTATGTGCATCTGATGTCAGAATGTGATACATCAGGGCGTCCTGGCTACTGGCGATGGCGCTGCATTTCTTACAGTAGTACTTGTCAAACGGCGGGATTTTATCCACAGAGACAGGATCACTTGCTTTTGGTTGCTCTCCTGTTTCCTCAGTTCGCAAGCCAAAGTAGGAGTTAATTAAGTAATTAAAATGGGCCACCAGCACATGCTTCTTCATGCTGTAGTACAAAGTGTTGGAAAAGTTACATTTTAAACATGTGAAGCTTATCACATCACTCCTTGATGTCTTCGCCTCACCCAGAATGTTCACGGTGTAGCTCTGGACTTTCCGTGCAGGTGCATGGAACATTCTGAAGTGCTTGCCCACCACCCTGGGCTGTGAGGCAAACGGGCAGTTGGGGCAGGGGATCATCAGCTCCTGGTCAGCCTCATCCTCGTGATACCGATGCAGGTGGTTTTTTAGGGAAGTGAGCACCTTTGTTGAGTACCTACAGAGGCTACAGCAGTATGGCTTTGTTCGGTATCTCTGTCAAAAGAGAAGAGAGTCTTAGGCAGGGTAACAAGTTACTAGGCTTCCTTACACTCTCCCTCATCTGGGAGCTTCACTACGAACATCACAACTCCAAGCAACAGTACGCGCTCCCAGTGGATGCTCCCAGCGGATGACGGGAAGGCCATGTGGCAGGACCCTTGGCCTCTGCTTTGCCTCTACTAGAGGGCTCATGAGTAAATTAAGTTGTGCCGCCAACAAAACCATGTTTCTGGGTACTTAGCCCAATTCCATATAATTCTTACATGTCTCAAAAACTACTCTTTGCAGCACTTTTTTCCTTGACCATTGAGGAGACTATCGACTCCTGTTAACTTAAGGACTACAGAAACACTGGATTTAGTCCAAACTCATTTGCTCTAAGTGACCACCTAAACCCACTTCTCTCAGAACTTCAATCTGTACTCCATTCTGTCCTTTAAATAAAACACATCAACGGAAATAAACTTACTCCATTTTCTGCAACTAAGTTCTTTTCCTCTGCCTTCCCATCACTTTCCCCTTTACTCCAAATTGTAAAACTTGGAATTCCGCTAAATGACCTGGTTTCCAACTCGTAAGGCCTTCTTAACTGTATTTCCCCATCCCTGAGACAAGTGAGATCTAGGCTACATGGATGCACTAAGAAGACAGGCTTGCTGCCCCAACTAGTCAAGAAGACACCAGAGGGTAGAATGCAGAAGGCCAACCTGGGCAGCATGGTAAAACCCTGTCTGTGACGGACAAATAAATGAGTGAAAAAGACACAGATTAGAGATGCAGATCAATAGTGGAGAGCTTGCTAAACATATAAAAGGCCCTAAATCCTATCTTTAGCATCATCCACAAAAGGAGGGTCACATAAAGTTAGAAGGGTGTCTAGTAAGGGATACTGCTGTGATGAGAACACCATGGCCAAAAGGCAAGCTGGAGAGGGAAGGGCTTATTTCAGCTTAAACTTTAAGGCAGGAGCCCATCACTGAGAGAAGGCAGGGCAGGGCAGGAACTGTTGCAGAGGCCAGGGGGCAGTGATGGGTTCATCATGAATTGCTCAGTCTGCTTTCTTACAGAACCCATAATGGGCTGGCCCTCCCCCATCAATCATTAACTAAGAAAATGCCTCACAGCCAGAACTTGTGTGAGGAAAATGGAAGCATTTTCCCCATTGAAGTTCTCTCCTTTTGGAGGATTCTAGCTTATGTCAAGCTGACAAAAAACTAGCCAGCACACAGGCAGTCATGGTAGAGAGGTTGGGGAGTAGGAATGGGAGCAGAGCGGATGGTATCAACATATGTTATAGACACGTATCAAAGTCTCAAAGGATAAACAAAAAGTCTCTTAACCTGACAAGGCAGAAACTCAACAGATTCAGGACCCAAGAATCACTTGCACTAAGGAGAGCTGTAACTTTTACAACAGTGACTCGTGTTCTCTGGAATCGCAGGAAGAGCATACGGAAGCCTCCAGTCTCATCAAAGTCCAGAGACCCAGAGCACAGAAACCACACAACTCCTTCCCTTGTGTCAAGATGGAGTAGCTCTACGGAGGCCCACAGTAGACTGTGGCACCAACAATCCAGAGCTGGCCTGTCCTTGCTGAAACTGCAGTCTCATACACACACCTGCTCCACTCCCTACTAATATTGTCCTTCCCCTTGGGTCTGATAAAGTAAATGCACAATTTAACCTCATATTAATGACTTTCAGTAGCCAGTAAAACTGGGTTCTAGGATTTCTGAGGACCTACAATAGCTTCAGGCAATCATCACAAACTGAAGTCTATAGACTGAAGAGAAAGCAGAAAGAAAACGTACTCCCAATATTTCTAAGAGAGACATGTTTTTTCACATTTGACATATCTGAAACCCAGACTTACACAAGGAATAGGCTCAAATCTCTCAACAGATGTTTTAAAAGCTTATCAAAGAACATCTCTCAATGCCAAGTCAACAGTGGAGAACAGCTCACATCATCCATTGTCAGCAGATGGAAACTGAACCAAAGGCAGTATCCTGTCTGGTTCCATCTCTGGTTTCGACCAACACTGTTCCCAAGCTGTGGCTTTCCCATGCAAAAGGAGCCTTGTGCTCTATCAGCAGAAGCCCAGTTTGGATCAGATCTATAAACTGAATCCACACCCCAAGGAACTACAGCTCTCAGATAAATGATTTTACCCAACACTCCAAGCTTTCCTTCTCCATGGAAGTCACCCCAGATCATAATAACCTGTGTGCTCCTCAGGCGACCAAAGGAACCCTGCTCCCTTTCTGGGTGGCTCCAGTCCACAACAGTGAGATCTATCTTCTACAGTTCTATGAGAACCTGGTTCTATGTTCTATGTTCTATGTTCTATGGTTAAGCCAGAGGAGGGCGATACTGTATGAGAAGAGATGGCTCCTCACACTATTGCCCCAAAGACCCTCCACTGGAACACTGGGATGAAGTGGGAGATGGCACTCCTGACCACAATCTCAACAGGCCTTGGTGAAAGAATGTGAGTATGAGTGTTTGTGTATGTATGTGTACCCACCGCAATATTACAAAAAATTAAAAGTAGTTTAGTAAAGCATATGAAATAAAGGTATGAGAATATTTTCACGCAAATGTACAATACTTGTATTTTAAGCTAATTGTATTTTCTTACAAAAGTCAAAAAGATAAAAGGTCAAAATTATAAAGTAAAAATATTAAAAGTTAGCTATTAAGAATTTAACATAGTATAGTCTAAATGTGAGACATTCAGAAAGCTGGCAGTAGTCATCATCGATGCCCCCCACCCTGTCCCGCCTTACCCATCATCATCGATGCCCCCCATCCTGCCTTGCCGACAACTTCCAGGAGGACCTGCACACTCAGGTCCTACACAGATATCAACTTCTAAGAAGTCTTTTACCTACAGCAGTTCACAGTGCCTCTTCTCTGAGGAGCTATGTTCAGATAACTACCACTGTATTACTAACTGTTCCAACGTTCAGCACAGCAACATGTCATCCATGTCTACAGCCGGGATGTGGCTTATTGCACAACAATGAAATCACCTGATGACACATTGCCACATAACTTGTTAAACTAGCTTCAGAGTCAGCAGTGGTGGCATACACCTTTAATCCCAGGAGGCAGGAGGCAGAGGCAGGTGGAGCTCTGTGAGTTTGAGGCCAGCCTGGTGTACAGAGCTGGTTCCAAGGACAACCAGGGCTACACAGAGAAACTTTATCTTCGAACACCCCGCCCCACCCAAAAGATTAGCATTCCTACAAAAAATGCAATACATCACACTATGACCTGCATCACTAGACAACAAATATTTCCAGTTCTAGTATGGTCTCAAATAACCACCTTTGTATGTGCAGTCTCCCACTGACTGGAAGGCCATTAATGATATGCGAGTATGGCATCTGATGGCACAGCATTTATTTAGAAGAATTACTGACAAAGGTGGTTCTTACCGTTCTCATTCAGCACCTGGCTATGTACCACACTGCACGCAGACAGCTGTCAGCATCAACAGTCCTGCCATGAACAGTACTCTAGCTCCGCTTCCTCCCACCTCAGGAACACACCCTCCCAATTAACCAGCAGCCCTAGTAGCCATGGTGTGCCCAGTCTCAGTTCACTTGCCCCAATGAAAAGAAATTACAAAATACGTACCGCTTTCTTTCCAGAAGGTTCCCAAAGAGAAACATCTCCCCATGACGTATTATAAAAGTACTTCTCTCCTGGATCAAAGCCTTTAAGATCCTTAGGGAGGAGGGGGGAGGCAGAAAAAAACAAACATGTATCAATTTGTAAGTTACAGGAATATTTAAAGCTACACGTGAAGGTGAGCATCTGTAATGCCAGGCTGAAGCAGGAGGACCCCAAAGTACAAAGGCAACCCGGACAACTTAACACCCTGCTGCAAAAATAGCAAGGTGGAACAGTGAAACCACAAGGTTCAGTGGCAGAGCACAGGCCTCGCAGCCAAGGCCCGCAGTGTATAATCCCCGCCTACAAGCATTAAATCCATGATCAAGCAATCTGCCACCTTACAAACCAGTATGGCAAAGAATGGAAGCACAGTCATGAACACAGTTTGACATTTAAAGTATGCACGTCAAGAAAAAGGTTTAAATTGTCCACATTACAAGAACAATTTTATAAGAAATAACAAAGATCTCTCTCCCAAAAGAAAATGTTCCCTATACTTCATACACAGAAGCGAGGCTCAAATGTCCATGAACCCAGGTACACACACAGCACACTGAGTCAAGAAAAGCACTGGCATGGGCACTCAGTCCATTCCCAGCAGCGCTTCACGGCCATGCAATCTGCTAACCACTCCTCTGCTCCCCTCACAGGGCTGACCTTTTAGTCAGGATCTAAACACAGCCAGTGTTTTCTTTTTTCCCTAAAACAGAAGTCAGTTCTTTTTTCTTTAATTCTACGTTATGTGTAACCTACACACATCCATGTACATGTATGCCTGGTGTGCACAGGAGCCAGAACAGGGTATCAGATCCCCTGGAAATGGAGTTACAGATGACTGAGAGCCACTATATGGATACTGGGAATCAAACCCGAGTCCTCTAGAACAGTCAGTGACTTACTGCTGAGTCATCTCTCTAACACACACACACACACACACAAAACAAAACCTTGTTCCACTGAGAAGGTAGGAAAAATAGTACCATGGAAGTATTCTACTATTGACTGGAGCCAGGGAGCTAAGTGGCAGCTGTCTGACAAGAGGGACAGTGAAGTGAAGAGCCATTTGTGGGCAGGGCACCAGGTCCAGCACACCAAAGAAAGAGCAGGAAAAAAGGGTGGGTACATCCACATACAACTGACAGGGTGAAAATGGGTGAGAAACAGGCAAAACTTCTGTCATCAACACCAAGTCTCTGATATTCACTGTTAAGTCGCTGGGGACCCAATCAGGATGAGAGAGAATCCAAGTTCTGTCTCCCAGTTGAGAAAGGCAGGTATCAGAGAACTTACCACAGCAAACACTGTCTCCTCTTGGAGCCAAGTGCTGTGATGAGCGCTTTCAGGAAGTAGAGAAGCATAAATTAAGGAACCCAAATCCAGGCAACAGGCCTGAGCACACACAACTCATGTAGCCAACTCTGCCAGGAAGGCTAGGCAAGCAGAGGAGAGCAGAGTGCAGAACTGTGCAGAACGCTGCAGGAGACAGAGGCTTTGAATACAACTGTTTAACAGGCTTGACCGAAGTTGCTGAGAGAAAGGTGCCTGAGTATTTCGCATCTCTCTCAAGCTCATACGGCCCACTTTTCTAAGCTGAAGGTAAAAACCATTCTTGCTGTCTCTTTGGCATGCTATAAAGGGTGTGCAGCAGAGCAGTCAGAAAAAAACTTCCAAGTGTGTCAAGAAGCAGGTAGAACTTGGAGGTATGCAGTACCCTCAGTCAGCCCATGGAATCCAGAACAAAAGCCAATGAAGGGCACAAATGAAACATGTTCAAGGACAGGCCCACAGCAGAGAACTGGACCTAGCAAGGCTCCAGCAGAAGCCACAGAACCGCCTGCATGCTGTAACCTTCTGGCATCGGAACAGAGAACAGAAATATACTACAGTTGGGAAGGCCAAAGTAGGGCTCAAAAAAGCCCAAAGAAAGGGGGTGTCATGAGGCATCATCTGGAGAGTTTACCACTTTGAAAGGTGACACTTCAAAAGGATGAAGGGCCTCTGAGGTCACTAAGGAATGCCTGCTGCTAGCTAAGTAAATGACAGGACAAATGAGCTGTCATCAGCAACACTCCCAAGTCCTGACTGTGGGCCAGTCAGTAAGGTATATACTTCATGACAAGACAAAAAGCAACAAAAAAAACAGCAAAGTTACCACCCAGTACAAACATGGAGAAATAAACCCTGTAAACAAACACCCATATGCACAGAAACTGGAAGCTCAACAACAGAGTACTATAGGTCAACCTCTCTAAATGTGGCAATTAAGTTTCACTCTCTACCTAACAATTAGCTACATTTTATAACATCTACAGTTTATAACACTGTCTTTATAATCAAGAATTACCTTTAATAATCAAGAAGGAATTAGCTGAGTCAGTTAATCCCAATTAACAGTTAATGGCCAATGGTACTTAACATACTACCTTTACCTACTACAATGCTAGCAACTCTGCCTCATGGCTTGCTCAGCCTTGCTTTCTTAAAAAACCCAGGGCCACCAGTCCAGCAATGGCACCACCCACAATGGGCTGGGCCCTCCCCTATCAATCAGTAATTAAGAAAATGCCCTACAGCTGGATCTTACGGACACATTTTCTCAGTCTTCTTTTAGATGACTCTAGTTTGTGTCAGGCTGACATAAAACTACCCACCACAGTGGGAGACCACACAAAATCCAGCAATCATAAAACAAATAACATTCAGTATCCAATCAAAATCTTTCAGCTATCGAATCAGGAGTAAAGTATTACTCCAAACCAGGAGCACAAGCAATGTTACCTATGTGTCAGAGAGATGGCTAAGCAGGTAAAGGTGTGAGGAGAGGGGCTGGAGAGAGAGTTCAGTGGTTAAGAGGACTCAACAAGCCGGGCGGTGGTGGCGTATGCCTTTAATCTCAGCGCTTGGGAGACAGAGACAGGTGGATTTCTGAGTTCGAGGCCAACCTGTCTACAGAGTGAGTTCCAGGACAGCCAAGGCTATACAGAGA
>NW_022196895.1:75917129-75919184 GCF_008632895.1 Mastomys coucha
GTGGGGGGGGAGGACTCAATAAGCCCTTTTCTAGAAGAGCAGGTTCAGCTCTCAGCAAAGGCAGCTGACAACTGCCTGTACCTCCAGGACCAAAGAACCAACACATTCTTCTGATCTCCTTGGGCTTCAGGCACACAAATGGTACAGGCATGCATGCAAAATACTCATATACATAAAATAAAAAGAGGAGAGCAGAGGAGATGGCTCACAGCCAAACCAGGTGCTGCTCTTACAAAAGGCCAGAGCTTGATTCCCAGAACTCATACGACGGCTTCAGTTCCAGGAGATCCAATGCCCTCTTCTGATCTCTGCAAGCACGAGGAACACACACGGTATACATACATGCACATTACCAAAGCATTCAAACTCATAAAACATAACTTAAAAAATCTAAAAATTAGAGGCAGGTGAGACAGTTAGTGTTTAAGCGCACTGACTGCTCTTCCAGAGGTCCTGAGTTCAATTCCCAGCAACCACATAGTGGCTCACAGCCATCTATAATGAGATTCAATGCCCTTATCTGGTATTCGAGTATACATTAATACAGATAGAGCACCCATACACACAAGATGAGTAAATCTTTTTTTAAAAAAAAGGATGTTAGAATTTCATAACAAAAATGGCAATCTAAGCCAGGCACAGTAATGCACACATTTAACCCTGGCACTCCAGACAGAAGCAGACAGATTTCTGTGAGTTCAAAGCAAGCCTGGTTCTCATAATAACACAGAGAGACCATCTCAAAGTCTACAACCACAGAGAAAACCTTCCTTGAGGGAGAAAGGACAGACAGCTATGGAGCAGACTGACACCACCGCTTAAAGGAAGTCCTGAGGCAGAAAAACATTACCCACAAGGGGTTTCAAGTTCCTTGGGGCAAGTTTGATCCTCATTGTCGGTACATCTAATTTCTTCTTCTTTACGCACGACTACTTAACAAAACCCTAACCAACAACCTACCAAAAGCCCCCAACTCTCAGGGGCCCAGCATTTATATCCCCTCAGAAAAGTCCCCAGAATTCCAAATGTTACTCGATCACAGAAAACTATCTGCCACTTGCAAAACCATGTCCCTGCTGGCTAGAGCATGAGGCAGATCACAGCTGCTGTGGACAGTCGGAAGCAGCCCGGGTCCCACACCTGGGCTTAAAACAAAATCATATTCGCATAATATTTCTTTTATTTCTGAGTTTTTCAAAGAAACCAAAATCCTCACTACAATGGTATGACTGGATTGCTGTATAGCCTGACAGCACTTATACAACATGCACATATATGTCAAAACCAGCACTGCATAGCAACAGGTCAAGGGTGAATTAAGGTCACAGTCACACACTTTTGGTCAGCTCATTGTCCTAACACTGAGATTATGTTGGTGGCATAAATGGATCACTCTGTGCTCACTTCACTCTTAGCTGTGGAAACAGAGGTGTCCATTTGAATTTTTACATTTTGTAGAATATCTGGTTCAGAGAACTAAACAAACTAGGTAAGTATTCTGCCTCTGAGCTGTATCTCCTGGCCAGTTTCTTAATGTTATTAAGAATATTTCAGGCTTTGAATTAGATTTTATTTGTAATTGAAATCTAGTAGTGAACGATTAAGTTACCAGGATTCTTAGCCATAGGTCAATCATTGCTTTAAAGTAGGTAAATAGATTTACTGTTGAAGAGCCCCAATAGTTCCTGTCCCTTCTCAGAGACCTGCAGGACTGCCAGCACTTTAGTAATGTGGTTTGTTGTTACCTTACACCTCTTAGATTCCATCCTACAGTCTTTCAAAGCTTTAGGAAATCCCATTTTTTGAGGAATTTTATCCATTCTCAACTCTCCAGTCTCCGCTCACTCCAAAGACCTGCCCTGTGACCTCCAACACTGGCCTCGCCATCACTCCCTCACTCACCTTCAGCAGCTCCTCGCCATCACTCCCTCACTCACCTTCAGCAGCTCCTTGCATCACTCCCTCACTCACCTTCAGCAGCTCCTCGCCATCACTCACTCACTCACCTTCAGCAGCTCCTCGCCATCACTCCCTCACTCACCTTCAGCAGCTCCT
>NW_022196895.1:75919959-75925137 GCF_008632895.1 Mastomys coucha
CACTCCCTCACTCACCTTCAGCAGCTCCTTACCATCACTCCCTCACTCACCTTCAGCAGCTCCTTGCAGCTGTCAAGCCCAATATCCACAAGGATGCCTTTCACCCTCTTCCGCACCTTTCTGATGCTGTCAAGATTCTGCACAGGAATTTGAAACATTTTTGGTATTTTCCTTAAAAAAAAAAGAAGAAAGAACTGTAACTAACATGTACACATACAAGTATCATTTTAGTAGAGCGAATAACACATTGCAGTATCATCTGCAGCAGGCAGGGCTGAGGAAACTACACCCATGCAAAAGAATGAAGCTCGACTCTTCCCTCCAGCATCATAACTTAGCATTAAGCAGAAGCTAAATGAAGACTCTTGGATGAAAACCTAGGCATAAAATTTGATGGCTTTGGATTTGCCAACAGAGCCTCAGTATGGCACCAAAAAGCACACACAACAAAAGAAAAAATGTATTAGGCAGACTTTAACAAAGTACTATCTCCAGAGGCATGGTCAAAAAAGCAAAAATTTTACAAAAATGAGGGGAATTTTTTTAAATTACATTTCTGATATATCCAGAATAAAGAACTCATAACTGAAAAGGATTGAAGAGATGGTCCAATAGTAAAAAGCATTTATTGCTCTTGCAGAGGACCCAGGTTCGGTTCTCAGAACCCATATGGAAGTTGTCTATTCTGCACATATATAGTACACAAGCATACATACAGACAAAATACTCACACACATAAAATACAATGTATCTTTAAAAAAAAAACAAAAAATAATTCAATTTAGATGAGCAAATGATCTAAACATACTTTTACAAAACACAAGAAAGGATGCTACACATCTTAGTCACTTTAAAAAGCAAAAGTACTGGCCTGGCAAGACACAGGGAATCAGAACTGGTAAGGTGCACGGCCAGCCAGTTCAGAAGGCAGCCTCAACTCCTCAAGGAAACAAGTGTGTAGACGCCACCTAAGCTAGCAGCTTCATCCAAGAGAACAAGTTAGGCAAGAATGTTCAGAGAATTATTCGAGCACACCTCCAACATCCATCACATTAAGAAAGCTGTGCGCAACAACATTGTGGCTCACAACCAACTGTAAAGGGATCCGATGCCCTCTTCTGGTGTTTCTGAAGACAGCTACAGTGTACTCATATAAAACAAGCAAGCAAATCTTTTTTTAAAAAAATCGGACTGTGGAGCTGTAGAAATGGCTCAGAGGTTAAGAACACTGACTGCTTGCTCTTCTAAAGGTCCTGAGTTCAATTCCCAGCAACCACATGGTGGTTCACAAGCATCTATAATGGGATACGATGCCCACTTCTGGTGTGTCTGAAGACACCTACAAGTGTACTCATATTCATAAAATAAATAAATCTAAAAAAGAAAGAGAGAGTGAGAGAGAAGGAAGGAAGGAAGGAAAGAAGGAGGGAGGGAGGGAGGGCGAACAAGCTGTGCATACTCATATTTGGACCGCAAAGACACAAAGAGAAGTACCAATGCATGCTATAGCCTTGAAAAGTCTACTGCAAAGTCATACACAAAGAATCAAACTTACACATAATTATAATTCCATGTATACAGAAAATGACAGGCCTATCTAGAGATAGCAGTGGCTGCCTTCGGCCAGAGAACTGGTTAGTGACAGTGAAGGGAACAGGGCTTGTCTTTTGTTTTGTTGGAAAGGACAATGACAACTTTCAAACATCATCTTTAAATAGGATAATGTTATATACCTGCAATCCTAAAACTTGGGAGGATGAAGCAGGAGGATCTCAAATTGGAGGCTGAATTTTATTAAATTATTTAATAAAATTCTGCCTCAAAAGAAGAGAACAATCCAACCTAGCAAAGTTTACTTAACTTTGTGAACATGCCAACAGCCGTCTTTTCAATGATGAACTTTACAGTACATGTATTACCTCCCAATAAAACCAACTTTAAAATATCTGGAAAGGTATAAATTAAGATAAACCCTGCAGTTCTTAACTAAGTATGGAGTACTAATGTGACCTTACTGTTCGCAACATGCAAACATAAATCATAAAGGTTAATGCATCATGGACAGGAATGTGCATATATACTTCAGTCCACATCTCTGCCCACGAGAACTCCGTAGCAGTCCTACAGCTAGACTGCAGCAGAGGTACACAAGGCCCCAATCTTCGTTTCTAAATACCACCTTCTACTAAAAATCAAGGGGCTAGGGCAGTGATGACAAAGTCTTTTTAGTCAGGCAGAGGCAGGGGGATCTCTTAAGTTTGAAGCCAGTGTAGTCAACAACAAAACAAGTTGCAGGACCAAAAAAAAAAAAAAAAAATCAGTATTGAAAGGTGGAACAAGAGTCAAGAGTTCACAAGCATTCTCCACAGAGCAAGCTCAAAGGCAAGCTATACTATGTGAGACCTTGTCTCACAGACTGAACAAAATAAAGGGGGTGGGGAGAGAGAGAGAGAGAAACAATACCTTAGGCAAAGAGTTCTACAGCTAAAACAAAGTAGAGACAAGATGGACGGAAAGCTCTAGTACCAGTCATGTCAACAGGACAAAGAATGAAGCTTGAAGAAGTCTCCACAAGCCAAAACCAGGACAATCTGGGCACCAGAAAAGTGGCAGCAATAGATTTCAACCTGTGGCAGTTTTCAAAAAATATATGATGCAGTGCCTCTTCCCCCTAAGTTCCTCTTATGACAAAACCTGAAATAGGTACCAGAATGCTGGACAGAACTTTCTAACCAAACTGGTCAAGTACTGCAGAAGCAACACCACACAGGTGAACTCTCAGACTAGATGGCAAAGGGAGCACATTTCATTCCTAAGAACTCTTGTGGAATCCAGCTACATTTATACACAAACCCAAGAGCACGTGGGAATTCCACATCCTCCAACACGGATCAAAGGTGCTTCTGGAAAGTGTGGTCCCAGCTACCAAGTCACCACCAGCTCTCACTCTCCCAACACAGCACAGGAAAGTGTGGTCCAGCTACCAAGTCGCCACTAGCTCTCACTCTCCCAACACAGCAGAGTGAGCTATCGCCACATTCCATATAAACTTCACAGATATAATCCCAGAATGCTAAAGCGGAAAGACTATAGTTCAATACCAACTTTGAGTATACAGTGAAGTTCTGTCTCCAAAAACTAAATGAAGACACAGACTGGGATGGTCAGGGTCGGAAGACAGAAAGAGTAGAGCTAGTTTGGTTAAACACGGGACACAACTGAGTGTCCATCAAATGGTGCATGGATAGGCAAACGTGCTAGGTACAGAGAAAGCACTGCTGCTTGGTGAGAAAAGGGAGCTGTGGAAAGATGCTGATGGAGAGTCCTTCTGTCATGTCATCGCATGAACTGTATAAACAGAACACATCTCTAGGTGAACAGCAGATTAGGAGGCCAGTTAGTAATCAGACTGACTTCTAAAGGTGCTGAAATGTTCTCCTGTAAGGCTGTGACAGCTGCACATATCAATTCTCTCCACAGATCAACAAGTTTTACATTTTAAGAAATGTCATAAGGCATGTTTACCTTTGCCACCACAAACACAAAAGTATGAGAGGAGCCTGTGGCTTGCACTGGGGAGGAGGGCTGAAAGTTGGGCTTGCAGGGCTAGAGAGAGAACAGGACACACAAAATGACCACACAGGAAGAGACCACTTGAATGGACTTTTATTCGGCTTAGAAATAAAATAAGGTCCTGAGAAGTGTCATCCCTTTCTGCATTTTCATGGTTGCACCTTTGAGTGGAACTGCAATTTTTGTCTTTTGGTTGAAATATGAAGTGCACTGTCCACACATAAAGGGGTAACTATTTGACCTTTCTATATACAAAATCATGAGGGGCAGTGAGGTACCTGCCGCCAAGCAAAGCAACCTGAGTTGTCCCGATAGAAGAGAACCAACTCATGAAAACTATCCTTTAACTTCTACACACACTTCCATACTTGTTTAAATATACAAACACACAGAAGCAAAATTATTATAATTTAAAGATACTTTAATATCACAAAAGGAAAAAAAACTAAGGAACTATTCCAGAATGAAGGATAAACTAAACAATGCAACTCTGATCAGAATCTTCTCCTACAAATGACATCACTGGAATGACTCCCAGGTTTTCAAAGGAGTCTAAGGTTAAGCGGTATAATACACTGCTTTCTTGGTTCTGATGACTTTGCATAGAAGATGTTCCTGTTTATAAGGACACTGGGGGATGATTATCATATTTGTTTGACAGTTTGATCTCGAATAATTTGGGAGGGAACCTCTCTGTATTGCATTTGTGACTCTTCTGTAAATCTGCAACTATTTCAAGAATATTTTTAGGGCCGGAGAAATGACTCAGGAAGTAAATGTGCTTACTGCCAAGCCAGACAGATCCAAGATCCACATGGTAAAGAAAAAACTGACTTCTCTAAGATGCCCTCTGACCTCTTCTATGCAACTGAGAAACAGACAGACACACAAACACACACATTTTTAGTATCTTTAACTGTGTAAACTATAAAAGCTTTAAAAAGTATTAGTCAAAGTAGGAAATATTTTAGCTACTAACTTCACAACTAAAAAAAGGCCATACAGTCAAATTTTTACTAACTTTTTTATAAGATTGGTCATTATAATCGAGCGATAACTTATGTTTAAACTCAATTTGGTCCCAACTTCTAAAACTCCACAGCAGTTTCTCGGCCATCAACCCTGACAGCTTTTGTAATCCCTATCTAAGGAGTGGACGGCAGTCTCTGGACTCTGGGCCTCTGGGACTCAGCAGGACAAGGGCGGACACCTCCTTCACTAGCTCCCTTCACTGTGCTGCGACCACCTATTGCCTGCTTCCCTAGTGGACTGAACTTCCTTCAAAGAAAGAATGTCACAAAACACCACAAATGCTAAGTAAACAAAAATGTTAAATTTTAAATGGTCAGACGGCTAGACAGACAGACCAGTGAGGCAAAGGGGACAATAAATACCCTAGTCTAACAACTGTTAGAACTCAAGCTGGAAGAATCAAACCAGGGAACAGGAGGCAGAGGACTAACAGGAAGGACATTTTTAGAGGTAACAAGGAAAAACTGTTTATGGAGTGTGAGCTAAATATAAGTTAAGTCCCTTGTCAGGTCATTTACCTAGGAAAGGCTGTCGTAGAGCTTCAGGGACCACTGATAGTGCAAAACAAAGAAC
>NW_022196895.1:75925147-75953185 GCF_008632895.1 Mastomys coucha
AAAAAAAAAAAAAAAAAAAAAACCCACAGAACATTAAGTAAAAATAAAATTTTTAAATGGAATGCACTTGCAAAAATCATATTATCAGAAAAAGCTGTTGGAAACCCCAATGATGCATTTCCAACACCACACAATCTCCACACAGGCCAGACTCAGCACATTAGGTAGACCAAGGCAGGACAAGACCGTCATCAGTTCACTTGGTCTCTCAAGTGAGCTACTATTTCCTCTTTCACACTCCACTGCTATCTTCTAGGGCTTTTCATTCTCCAAATACTGGTGGTTCAAATAAGCTCAAATAAGAATGTTAAATTTACTGTTTGCAAAAAACAGTGCCAAGTCACACGGGCAAGAAGGACTCCATTCTGGATCTGGAAAGAAAGACACAGGTCTTGGCATACTTTCCGAAACAACAGCACTTACAGACTAGGTGGCTCTTTCTAAAGCATAGGGGTGTCAGAATGAGGATGTGTGACCCCGCAAGCTTTAAGTGTGTTCTGTAGATACTTACTAATGGCTTGGGAACAGGGCCAAGAACTGTCAGGTTTGCTTCTTTCATTTTCAATTACAAGTGCACCCCATTCCTTGTTATTGTGGTTTAAAAAAAAAAGAGCACCCCCCCCATTCCCTTTTAGAACTATCTACTTGAAAAAATAAAATAAAAACATAAAAAAATAAACTGAGGAAAGGAGAAATGAAACAGGAAAAGTATTAAAGCTTTGTAAGTCCAAGCTGCCCTTCCAACATCCCTGGTCTACTACAGATATCACTTTGGTAAGGGCACAATAGATATTGTATTCACAGGTTTTATCCATCCTAAGATACAAGATTACACACAGAATGCCAGATTATTGGAAGGAATGGATTCTATTTTCACATCTGCATATCCCTTTCATCTCTGGAAAGAGTAACTAGCTGATAGCCAACTGAGCCTCCTACCCACTTTTTTAACTTGTTTGCTCCACAAACTGAAATACCTCAAATTACCCAACTCCTGCATAAAATAGCATTTCCTAAGGAGATGCTTTTATTGCTCTGGTATCGCGTCTATGTAAGGATAGCTCTGATAAATATGTACTTTATTATTTTATTGATACTATAATTACATCACTCTCCTTCCCTTTCCCCCCCAAACTTCCACATTCCACTCCTTGCTCTTCCAAATTCATAGCATTTTTCATAAATTGTTACGTACATATGTGTTTGTATATATATTCCTAAATAGAACTTGATCAGTCCGCATGTTACTTTATGTCCGTTTTCAGGACCGAGCACTTGCTATCTGATAACCCATCAGTATGCCCTTCCTGAGGAGGACTAAGTCTCCCACTCCCTTAGTGGCCTGGAGAGGCCTAGCTCTCCGCCAACACCAATCCACTTTAGCCTGTCTATTGTTGTCCTTGTTCAGTTCATGTTTAGGTAGACAGAAAGAAATGTAAAGGACTGGGGATATGGCTCAATGTTTAAGTTCATGCACTGCTCGTGGAGAAAAACCAAGTGTGGTGCTATCTCCAGGGGACCCAACATGTTCTTCTCCCCTCTATAAGCACCCGCACTCATGCGCACATACCAACACATAGGCACACACATACTTTAAAATACATTTTTAAAAATAATCAGATGATAACCCCTAGTTACAAAACATCCTAGTTCCTATACAATCTGGGTTTGGGGTTGGTTTGTTTGGTTGGTTGGTTGGTTTTGGTTTTTCAGGACAGCCCTGGGGATCCTGGAACTCACTCTGCAGACCAACCTGGCCTCAAACTCCAAGACCCACCTGCATCTGCCCCCTGAGTGCTGCGATTAAAGGCGTGTGCCACCATGCCCAGCAAGATCAGATTTTTACAATGGTTTCTCTCAAGTGGCAAAAAGGGTCCCAGCACAGGTCCCAGAGCGGTTTTTCCTGGCTGAAACCAACTCAAGCACTTTGCAGTTGAGTAAACCTAGCCAATCACCTCATTCCACTGAGCTGCCTGCATCTGTGAAACAATGCAAGGAATTGACTTTAGGAGCAGCGGTCAGGATGACAATACTGGTCAGGAAGACAGAACCGGTAAAGCACTACACATAATCAGCGGGAGTTCAGTATAACCTAAATCAAAAACTCAGTGAGATGCCCCACCTATTAGGACTTTCTTTCAACAACTTCCAAACACTGTAATTCAGAAAGTCTGCCTCAAACCACAGGAAAACCCCTTTCCAGCCACCTGACCTTCGTCAATCTGCTTTCTCTAAATAGGTTAGCAACAGCCAAAGGATTTGGGTGCAGTGTGGGAAAGGTAAGCCCTACCTTCCCAGAGGACAGGGAACCAGCAATGGTTCAACAGTACATTGAAAACTTGATCTCAAATGAAAACCGGTCTCATCAAATCCCAAGACAGCCTCAAGCTAAAAACTGCATTAACTGTTATCCCCTAAAGCCATGATCCAGACCTCTCTCCCTCCCATTTCTCAACGAGATGCCTAAAATAGCCTGAAGTGACTTCATTTCCTGCCTATCCTAAGTATGAATCTGTGCTTAAGGACCTCTACCTAAGGACCACTGTGTCAACGCTATTTTCTGAGCAGGGCCTCCATTTACCCAAGATATCGTTAAGTGGTCAACATCACCACCACCTGTGATATCTCTAGGCAATATGCATAACTTTCAACCAGAGCTTTTAACATCGCACTTTCCATAACTTCTTACACATGCTGTCCCCTATTCCCACATCAGACTAGACCAGTCTCGAACTAGCAAAACCCTTTAGGCGAAGGTTCCGTCGGTACTAATGTATACTACTGCAGGTTGGTTACCTGTATGGGAGTGATCACTCATCCTAATCGCATTAACTTTAAGCACTACACTCAAAAGAGTTTTGGTTCAAATTCAAGCATATTGACAAAAAATTATGTGTCGCTATACAATACACTATTATCAAATCAAACCTTTGTAGAAATCGTGCGAATAAAACCTATTTTAATCCCTCTAAAATGGCAGGTGCAAAGTTAAATTCCACATACAGCAACTGCGTATCAGTCACAGTATCCTGCCGCAGTATCATGGATGAAGAGGCAGGGATTTGCCCTCGGCAGTGCCACAGATCAGCGCCTCCTTCGGAAGAAAACTGCGCTTTAGACGTGGCCACACTCTTGCCCTGCCTGCATCCCGCCAGCCTCCACAGCGGGCTGATCCTCAAGGCTTCAGCTCGATTCCCGAGACGCCGCAGAGGGGCGCCCTGCCCGCTACCGCCGAGCCTCCCCGCGCCTCCCGGTAAAAGCGTCCACTCCCACCCGCCCTTGGCTCGCAACCGCTCTCGCTCGCCACGCCCGGCGTCCCGTCCCTGCCCCGCCCCCTCTCCCCATCCATCCCCGGCCTCTGTTCCCGGTGCGCGGACTCCGCGGGTCCCCCCCGTTCCCCGCGCGGTCCTCTCCTCCGTCCTCCCCGTCCCCTGTCCCCGCCCTTCCCCCTCCTCAGAACGGCCCCACTCCCACGTGACCCGCGAGCGGGCGCGGAGGGGGACCCGAGCCGCGCACTCGAATGTCCGGGGATTCCGAAGGCACCGAGGTAGCGACGGCGCGGCAGGCCACGGTGGGGGACAGCGCAGCGGACAGCGCTGGGGGACGTCGGGGCGGACCCACGAGTGGACGGCGGGTGGGTCGCGGGGAGGGTCGGAGGCGGCGCGGGGCCTGGCCGGTCGTACCTACCGCGGGGCGCGAGGAGCGCCGCGTCCCGCCGCCGTCGCAACACCGCCGCGTCCTCCGCCTGCGCGGCGGGACCCCCGCCCCGCGCCCGTCCCTCCTCCCGCGCGCCAGAAAGAGAAGATGGCGCTCAGCTGCCTCAGGAAGTGACGTCGCCTTATTTGCATGCCGACGAGGCCAGCCAATGGGTGTAGAGTGTGCTTGGGACCCCCTGGGCTCTTGCCTCGGGCCCCTCCAGGCCCCTGGAGCCCGCGGGCCTCGAGGCTCTGGAGGGGGTGTGGCCTGCCGCAACCCCCTCCCCTCGACCCCCGGGTCCAGAGCCCTCACCACCCCTGGGCAAGCTCTCGAGAGAGTTTTAGTTGGTGGTGACGTCATTGGAGGGGTGGGGCGGATCCGTCATCGGCCACATGACCAATCACATGGGCTCACCAGAGCTCTGACTTCTTTTGCATGGCATGGGGGTGGAGCCAGTGGGAGCCAAGTGGGTGGCCCCGCCCATACCTATGAACCAATCAGAAGCCAGCCCTGGGGATACTGGCTGGCCATTGGAGGATAGGACTTAAACTCTAGGAACTTGGACCAGTGTGCCTATGATTGACACATCTTGGTGAGCCAACGGGATGGGATCTCCTGACTCATCATTCTTCTTAAGGAAATTTGTGTCACACCTTTGGAGAAATTTTGAGAATTAAAGTTACATCCATGCCACATTGTGTAAGGAGAGAGTTAATTGCATGTATTTGCATATTGGTAGAATATTCCTCAAGTTGGAGTGTACATGGAGAAGGAGCTTTCAGTTTGTTTTTTGAGTTTCCATCCATGGAGAGACCAAGCCCCCCCCCAACCCCCTTACAGAAAGCCTGTCTGCTCTAGATGCAGCAAGAGGCTCAGCAGAAACTTTTGGAGAAGACAAATAGAAACACTCTAAAATGCGTTGCAGTCCTTTTAACAGGACTGTCTTCTATCCCCGCCCCTTATGGGTCCCAGAGGTTTCCCAGTCTGACAACCCCTTCCCTCATCAACCCTCCACAGAAGGTCTATAAAACCAAGCCAAGACTTGGGCTCCATCTACTGCCATCACCATGTCTGGGTTCTGTCCAGGCTGGTGGTGTGCAACATGTTTGCTCTGCCCTGTCTGAAACCGTTGTCCTCCTGCCTCAACTGCACCATTTTCTAGTCTGCCTTCTGTTCGGTTTGGTCCAGTTACTAGAAATAATAGGTGCTCAGTAAGAGCCCACATCTGTTTTAGGTGTGTCCAGTGTTGGGCTGATGATACTGACCACAACCTGCTTTTACTTCCTACATGAAAGAGAGCTGGCCTATCCTACTTATTCATAAGTTGTAGCTTAATTTGATTGTGAAATTTCAGCAGCAAGTGAGCATGATGTTTTTACCTATCTCCGTGGAGAAATCGTGGGTGAGATGAGAAGTTAGCTACAGCCTTGCAGCCTCCCCTCATGCAAACTGGCATGCACACAAATATCTCATCTCACTTCTTCCAGTTCTCAAAGTCTGTCCCTTCTTCTCACCTGCTCTTGACTCCTCAACCTCAAACATTGCCTCCTCAGTACAACCACATTGTGGAAATTTGGCCACCAGTGATTTCCCAGTTGTTGAGTCCAAAATCAGACTTTAGTCCTCATTGTTTTGGACCTGTCTTTCATCTATAACCACCATGGGAACTCCCTAAAGCCCTGAACCCTGAACTTGCTATTCAGTCTTCCCTAGCCCGTTTGCCCCCAAACTTTCCCCCATGGTGAATACCAGTGTTCTTCATCATTCAGTCTGTAGTCACTGCCCACCTCCTGTTACTGTGCTAGATACTGGAAATCCATGCCTTTCCTTTTTTGGCATATCTTCCCCCTGTTAAGCTCAACTAAAAGCCTCCCTACTCAGTTTGAGAGAGTCCTTATCTTACGAAGTACAATGAGACAGACCTATGACCCCAATACCTGAGAGGCTGAGGTAGGAGGATTACAAGTCAAAAACAACCTTATCTCAAAAAAAACAAAAAGTGAGGGGGCAGGGCTCCGGGTATGATCTGTCAGATTGTGTCATACCCTTCTTGTCCCCATCTTCAAAGAAAGGAAAGGAGTAGAAGAGGCCATCTGGAAACAGGAGAAAGGCCAGAGCCACCTTTTAAAATTAAGAAGTGCAGGACAAATTGAACCTTGGACATAGGTTGCACGTCAGTACAAAGGAATGTAAAATTTCCTGCCAGTGGTAAGAAAACAGTCTCAAAGGACCCTTAGGCAAACTCTTCTTAGTGCCTCAAGGTAAAGAAGATGAACAGATCTGACCGAAAAGTCTGAAACTCACACCAGGTTTTACTTGCAGAGTAAAATGCTGGACCTCACTCTTGGTACCAGCTTGTAAGGGCTTGGGTTTTTATATGAATTCAGGAAGACACAGTTTAAAGCTGTGGCTTATAAAACATTAGTACGTATTTGGAATAGGGGCCCTTGCATCCAGTTTTCCTACTTTTAACTTATGGGAATGTGTGGTTCCTTAAAGTTTTACAGAATTTGCAGGTGGCCAAGGTAGGGTGGCTTTGATAAGAGGTAGGATACACTTTGTGGTGACAGTCCTGTCATGTGTAGACCTTGATCACCTGGGGTGAAAGTTGGCATGCTCTAACAGGGAAACACAAAAGCAAGCAGGTTCTTAGCAACTGTAAAGGCTCTGCCTTGGGAACAAGGAAATGCTTCAATCCATCCTGAAAATAAGCATTAAGTAAAACATATTCACACCCATGAAAGGACCGGAATGGATGGAATCTACCTGGATGTATTGAAATCACTCTTGGGGCCTAGCCCGACCATATCTTACCTTTGTAGACTTTGATTTGAGTATAATGTGAAACTGGATATAAACTCTACCGTGCTTTTAAACTTTTCCCACCAATACCGACTGTCTCAGGATTGCTGTGAAGAGATACTGTGAACAAGGCAACTCATTAAACATTTAATTGGAGCTGGCTTACAGTTTCAGAGGTTCTGCCCATTATCATCATGGTAGGAACATGGCAGGTTCCAGGCAGAAAAAGTGCTGGAGAAGGAGCTGAGAGTTCTACATCTTGGCTGGAAATCAGCCAGCAGGAGACTCTGGATCACACTGGCCAGACTTCAGCATATGTTAGCCCTCAAAGCCACACCTACTAATAGTGCCATTTCCCATGGGCCAAGCATATTCAAACTACCACATTCCACTCCTGGCTCCCAGAGGCTCATTCAGACCTCATCTATACATTTAGTCCAACTTCAAAAATCCCCATAGTCTATCACAGTCTCACCACTGTTCAAAAGTCCAAAGTCTCTTCTGAGATTCCTGCAATCTCTTAACTGTAATCCTCTATAAAATCAAAATCAAAAAGCAGATCGCACACCTCCAACATCATAGGCTATACATTACTATTCCACAATGTCATAGTGAGGAAATATTGGAGCAAAGCAAGATCAAAAGCCAGCTGGGCAAACTCCAAACTCTGCATCTCCATGTCCGATGTCAAAGCAGTCTTCAGATCTCCAAGTCCTTTCTGCTTTGTTGACTGCAATTCTTTCTCTTGGGCTGGTTCCACTCCCTGTTAGCAGCTTTCCTTAGCAGGTATCCAAAGCTCTAGCATCTCAAACATCTTGGGGTCTCCAAGGCAACTTCAACTTTACAGCTTCTAATGTCTGAAATCAACACATGATCTTCTGAACATCTCCAAAGGGCTTGGGCCACATCCCCATCTCTGCCCTCTGTAGCATCCCAAGGTCTGTTTGACTCCATTGCTGCTGCTGTTCTTGGTGTTCATCCCATGGTACTGGCATCCCCAGCATGCCAAGGTTTGTTATTGCAAGTAGGCGTCACCAACAGCTTCTCATAGGCTCTCTTCATGGTGCCAAGATATAGGCTCTCTTCATGGTGCCAAGACTCAACTTCTTTGCATGACCCCGTCAGTCCTAGGCCATCAACTGCAACTGTGGCTGCACCTTCACCAATGGCCTTCTGTGACCTCTCACAGTGTCAAGCCTCAGCTGCTCTCCATGACCCCTTAATGCCTTCAAAACCAGTACCTCCTGGGTAATTCTTACACATTACCAAGTCCAGCTGTAGTGTGGGGTACAACTTTGGTTATCTCTGGAACACAGCTTCTTTGTGCTCTCAGAAAATACTTCCCAGATTTCACCTCAGTGATGCTGGTCTCTTCTTAATCACCACTAATTTTTTAGCTCCAGCTAACCAACATCAATTGTTACAGTAATCTCCTTCTCCTCTTAACTGTAAAGCCAGAGCCACATGACTGAAGCTGCCGAGTTCTCTGGCTTGTTGGGGTTGGAGCATGGCCCCCTTGTTCTATTATGTCCTTCAGTCTAAGCTTGGCTCTTCTGGAACTTGCTCTGTAGACCAGATTGACCTTAAACTCAGAGATCTGCATGCCTCTGTCTCCTAAATTCTGAGATTAAAGACGTTTACCACCATGCCTGGACCTAAACTTTTTTTTTTTAACCTGGAACTTGCTCTGTACTAGGCTTTGAACTGAAAGATCTGCTTGCCTTTGTTTCCTGGGATAAAATGTGCATACCACCATCCCTGGGCATAAATTTAAGATCCAGATCAAAAACCTGTGTCTTCCCATGTCAAGATCCAAATCAAAAGCCTATGTCTTCCAGCCTCAAGATCTGGATCACAGATGTGCCCTCCATTTCTAGATTATAGTTCATTTCAGATTAAAAATCTAAATAAAAACAATAGCCAAGTAATAACAGCTAACATGGTGTAACTATTACTTGTTCAACTGAAAACACATAAACAGTAAGTGTAAGTGTGTGGGATCTTGCCCAGAAGTCATCACGCCCTTAATCTGTTTATCTCCTCAAACACAGGATTTAGCTCCATTGCACTTCCATAGCTCCATTGGAATACTTGAACCAAATAATTTTTTAATTTTTCCCTTTAATACTTGAACCAAACATTTTGCATTTTTTCTTTTTAAGCTTACTATACTTAATCAAAATGTTCTTCATGAAAGTAAACCAGAGGACAAAGTCTATGCTGGACATTTCTGAGACTTCCGTTGTCAATACAAGAGCAAAAAGCACCAACATTCTTCACCAAAAATATAAGCATGATCTCCAGAGTTCAAATCAACCTCAGTATCAACGTCTTCCATATTCCTACTAGAATGGCCCATTAAGTCCCACCTACAGCATTCCATAGCTTTCCACATTCACAGTCCCCAAATCCACATTCCTCCAAACAAAAACATGATCAGGCCTAGCACAGTAATACCCCACTCCTGGTACCAACTTCTGTCTCAGAGTTTCCATTTCTGTGAAGAGACATCATGACTGAGGCAAATCCTCTAAAGGCTAACATTTAATTGGAGCTGGCCTGCAGTTCAGAGGTTCTGTCCATTATCATCATGGTAGGAAGCACAGCAGGGTTCAAGCAGACAAGATGCTGGAGAAGAAGTCTAGAGTTCTACTTCTTGATTGGGAGGCAGCCAGCAGGAGACCCTAGATCACACTGGCCAGACTTAAGCATATATATGAGACCTCAAAGCCTTACCTCCACAGAGACACAATTCCCCTAACAAGGCCACGCCTCCTCCATTAAGGCCACACCTCCTAATAGTGTCACTTCCCATGTGCCAAGCATATTCAAACTACCACACTGACTTAATGTACAACAATTTTTTTCACTGTGACAGCTATTCTCATATGATTTGCATGATATGTATTTGACAGCACCTTGTACCAAGTATGTCCTGGTAGTCCCAGAGATTGATTAATTGGGAGCCTATCTTCCTACTCAAAGCTATAGCTAAAGATCCATGCCTATACTCTAGGGATCCCTGAGATTTGTTGCGTAGGAGTTTAGTTTGTATCATGATCTTTGTAAAAGTGATTGACATACGGTCTTCTAACAAGCATTTTCCTCGATCTGTAAGGAATCTCTGTAGGCAGGCTCCAACTTTTCTGACAGATGGGTGCAGCTCACTAAACAATGGGAACAAGAAGTGAGAAACACTCTTTGCTTCCAGAGTATTCCAAAGTGATGCCCTAAACAATATGGGGACAGGGAAAAACCAAGGTGTTTTCTTTCTTTTTCCAGTCTCTATTTAACAATCTTCACAGATATTTTAGTGGTGGTGGTGGTGATTTTTTTTTTATTTGTTTGGGTTGTTTTGTTTTTTTTTTAAACTTCTAGTTACCAAGAAATGTGGGGCAACTTCTAGCCAATAGCCAAGCAATTTTGCAGTGGATACCAGCTGGGTGTCCCCGGATCCAGTTCAGTTTTGACACTGTCATCGAGAGGTGATCCAGTCCCACTTACGATTAAAGTTCTTTGTCAGTCACTTCATGCCCACTTGGTAGGGCCCAGCTTCCCATCGCTGTTTGCATCTCTCCTCCTTGTGTGTGGAATGACTTGGAATGGTGGCACTAAGAACTCTGGGAAACATGCTAACTGGTTTATTTAAAGGACATTACAGAGCATTGGTGAACACCAGAGGGAAGAGGTGCCCAGGAATATAGGAAGGGCAGAGCCATTTGCCCTCAGGAAGAGCGTGAGAGTCTAAGAACTTCCAAATTTCTACCATCAAGATGCCCCCTGAACCCTGATTCCCCTTCTTATGGAGGTATCATCATATAGGTGTGACAGGTTAAATCAATGGCCACTGGCAATACCCTTATCCTTGGACTTTGGGGTCCTCCTGTAGGCTCGGGATTGAGGCTGAAAGTCACGATTCTAACCCTGATTTAGTCCCCACCCTGAAGCTACCTGGAGACTGCTAGAATCAGCCAACTTCTTAGCATAACAAAAACATATCTGGCACTTTGAAGATTCCTTCTCTGTCGGTGTCATAGAGTACCACACACTTGGCACCTGAATCTCTTACTCTCTGACTAGCGGAGCGACGTTGGTGAGTGCATGATCTCTGCACAGATGCACCATAGCAAGCCTTAAGTGATGCAGAGCATATCCTACCTGCCTACGAACAAGTTCATACTGAATAGAGTCCACAAATAAGTAGCCTTACAACAGATTAACACATTAAGCCCATCCATTCCTATACTAAACATTGCCACTTTCCCCACCAATTTCCCCAGTGAACACACAATACCTACTACCTCTGCAGCAAGCGCCCCACGAGTTTTCCCTATGGATTCTCAATCAGAGTGCAACTCTAGGGAAGACATCAAATTCCCTAACTGAGGTGGTAATCCAAAGGCTTCTCCCTTTGATAGAACAGTGGTGACAGGTTAACAGATAGGACAGTGTTCAGCAGAATGTGGAGAGACAGGGTCCCAAGCTCTCAAAGCTGGTTGGCTGGCTGAAAAGTGTGTGTCCCACTCAGCAGCAGCACTGGGGCAGCACAAGGAATGATGGAGTTACAGGGACATCTGTCTTGGAACAGGGTTGAGCTTCTCTGTACTTGGATCTCACCCTTGAAAGTGTCCCCTATTATTCTATAATACATTCTGCCTATCTTCTACACTGAAATCACTCAAGGATGAGCACAAGTCAGCATCATTGGGCACAGAGACCTGTTTTCCAGCAAATGACCCAAGGGTTATACTACAGGCTACACAGATAGGAAAAAAAAAAATTTGTGGGCCACTTGCAATACCTACTACCTCTGTGGCATGTTCACTAGAGAAATAGTTGGGCAAAGTGATAGTATTGATTGTAAGAAGACAGAATGGTGGGGGTTGACCATCACCTTGGGTAATATTAATTCAGCAACTCTGCCTTGGATATCAAGAGTATAGTGGAGGACTGGAGAGATGGCTCAGCGGTTAAGAGCACTGACTGCTCTTCCAGAGGACCAGAGTTCAATTCCCAGCAACCACATGGTGGCTCACAACCATCTATAATGGGATCTGATGCCCTCTTCTGGTGTGTCTGAAGACAGCTACAGTGTAAAATTCTTTTGTAAAAAATTACACCACTTAGAAAAAAATGAGCACAGGATTAAGATTGTAAAAACCTAGGGTGTCTAAGGAGAAGGCTGTTTCCTGGAAGAGGCAGGGTCCAGACCCAAATATCCCATAAAGGCTAAGGGTTGCTCCCCCATATTCTCTCAAGCTTCATGTGTCAAGGAAGTTAGCCATGAACACTTGCATTTGGCAGCTGATTCAAAGCATCCTAGGACAAAAAAGCTTTCAGAGGAAGAAGGGATGGCCCAGGAGTACTGTGGTCAGAGGCCACTTAAATACGTACAGCTGACACTCGGGGAGCAAAGCCCGCAGCACTGACCCCACTGCAGTCAGAAATCAATGTGTATGATGTTTTAAAAGAACAGGAGTACTGGCGTGGTGATGGAGTAGAACATTACTCTGTGTGGGTCTGAAAACTGAGAAGAGTCTGGGTATGAAAAGGGAGGCTACATTGAGTAGAAGGGGGAAGGACAAGGGGTTAAGAAAGGTGTAGTGAGCTGGGCAGTGCTGGTACACGCCTTTAATCCCAGCACTTGGGAGGCAGAGGCAGGCAGATTCCTGAGTTCTAGGCCAGGCTGGTCTACAGAGTGAGTTCCAAGACAGCCAGGGCTAAACAGAGAAACCCTGTCTGGAAAAACAAAAGAAAGGAAAGAAAGAAAGAAAGAAAGAAAGAAAGAAAGAAAGAAAGGAAGGAAGGAAGGAAGGTAAGGATTTTGTTGTTTTGGGGTTTTTTTGGATTTTTCTTTTTAGTCTCTGTGTCTATATGTGCCTTTTCTTTGGCTCTCTTTCCTCTGTTTTGTCTTATTTTATTTTGATTTATTGTATTACTGTTCTTTAGCTGCCTGTTTGATAGAGTCTAATGAGACAGAGATGGTGTGGATTCAGACCGGAAGTGAGGCGAGGATCTCAGAGGAGCTGGGGAAGAGGAAACCATAGTCAGAATATATTGTATGAAAAAAATGATTTTCAATTAAGTAAAATAGAAAATGAAAAAAGGAAGTGCTCAGATAGGTTAAAAGAAGGGACAGACCTGGGGATCCTTCCCATATACAATCACCAAACCCCAACACTATTGTGGATGCCAACAAGTGCATGCTGATAGGAGCCTAATATAGCTGTCTCCTGAGAGGCTCTGCCAGGGCCTGACAAATACAGAGGCAGATGCTCACAGCCAACCATTGGACTGAGCATGAAGTCCCCAGTGGAGGAGCTAGAGAAAAAAAAATGAAGAAGCTGAAGGGGTTTGCAATCCCATAGGAAGAATTACAATATCAACCAACCAGAACCCCCAGAGCTCCCAGGGACTAAACCACCAACCAAAGAGTACACATGGAGGGAGCCAGGGCTCCAGCCGCATGTGTAGCAGAAGATGACCTTGTGGGTCATCAACGGGAGGAGAGACCCTTGGTCCTGTGAAGGCTCAGTGCCCCAGTGTAGGAGAATGCCAGGACTGGGAGATGGGAGTAGGTGGGTTGGTGGGGGAACACCCTCATAGAAGCATAGATAACATTTGAAATGTAAATAAAGAAAATATCCATTTTTTAAAAAGAGACAGAAAGGTCATTCAGCGTATGATCTCATACTGTGATAAAATATCGGAAAGAAGCAACTTAAGAGAGCAATGAAGAACACATTTCACCATGGTGTGGAAGACACGGTAGCACACTTGCTCACATCTGGGTATATCAGAAGCACAGGTGAAGCAAGAAACAGAGGCAGCCTATGGGCCAAGGCTCACCCCCAGCTGCACCGGGGTACCTTTCCTAGAGCCCCAGTGCAAGTTTGTTACTTCTCTTTAGTGGACCAATTGCTTTAACAATTGCAAGCAGTGTCTACACACCCTGCGTCTGCAGCTTCAGGCCTTTTCATTCCTTTCTCCTCTCCAAATGCACACTTTTCTTCTATTCCTGCTGCAGCTGCTGAGTTTGTTCACTGTGAGCCTGGCTAAATGTCACACCCTCGGTGCTACACCATATTGACATGTCCTCCACCAAACAACTTAGTCCATTCCTTGTTAATTCGCACTCCCTGAAAGTCTCATGACGTTCACAGAACACAGCTAAATTACTGCCAGAGTGTAGCCCAACTGCCCTCTGGTTAAGTTACCAACAGACTCCTCATTCTCTTTGAAACTTTCACTGTCTGGATTTCTTTTTAAAAAAAAAAATAATAATGTATTTAATTTTTATTTTATGTGAATTGGTGTGAGGCTGTCAGATCCCCTGAAACTGGAGCTGTCATGTGGACACTGGGAAATGAACCCAGATCCTCTGGCAGAAGAGCCAGTACCCTTAACCACGGAACCATCTCTCCAGCCTCCACTGTCTGAATTTCTATTGACGTTCTGGTTTTCCACAGTCCCACCAGGATAGCCCCTTCACTTCTGCTTAGGGTGATCTAAAGCTCTTTGGGCTCCATTTCCAAATTCTTTCACATTCTCCCAGCAAGACAAATCCCAAAGGCCTATAAACCATATAGTTAAGTGCACAGGTCCCCGGCCTCAACACTTAAAAATACCAATTCTCTGTTTTAATTACTTTTCTTGCCACTGTGAGAAACATATCTTTTAAAAGCAGCTGGGGGGAAGAAGGGTTTGTTTTGTGTCACGGGCTGAGGGAACACAGTGCATCTTGGGAAAGAACAAAGTGTGGCAGGAACTTGCTCACATCTAGACAGATCGGGAAACGGGGACAGGAGAGGAAGCAAGGACTGTCTATAAACACTGGATCCCAGGCCTAGAGACTCACTTTCTTCAGGGAGGTCTGCAGCCACAAACAGCTCCACCTGGGGACCAAGTGGTCAAACACATGAACCTATGGAGTATGTTTCATATTCAACCCATAACACAGGGAAAATATTCTAATTAGTCTACATCTCTGGACCTGGTTCCCTCAGTGCAGGAAACCTGAAGCCATGACCATAAAGGGTCAGACTGGAGAGTTCAGCCTAGATGCCATAGACCCCAACAGTTCTCACATAAGCTTTAAACCCAGTGTTCGCTACTTATAGATCTGTAGTGTCTCTGGAGTAAATGCCCCCCCCCCACCAAGCCCATAAGCCACAAAGCTAATTGAAGCCAACAGCATCTCCTGGTACTCAGGAAGAGACGCTTGTAACGTGAATGAAGCCCCGTTCCTGACAAAGTGCCCTTTACTGGCCCAGGACTCAGCACCCCCATCAATCAACGTGAACTGATGCCTTGTGAACACACAGGAAATGACCACGGACCTCTGCTGCAGTACACGGTGCTTCCCCAGTGCAAACCCAGGAACGCTCGAGTGCATTTGAGAGTGGAGGAGGCAAAGCCATCACTGAGGTCTACACAGAGACAGACAGATGACAAATCCAAGACTTCTGCCTGCCAGTCTCAGTAGCCCACCCCACGGGAGTATCTCCGTGTGTGTGTGTGTGTGTGTGTGTGTGTGTGTATGTGTGTGTGTGTGTGTGTGCATATGTGTGTATGCATGTGTGTGTGAGTGTGTGTATGCATGTGTGTGTGAGTGTGTGTGTGTGAATGCATGTGTGTGTATATGCATGTGTATGTATGCATGTGTGTGTGTGGTATGTGTGGTGTGTATGTGTGAGAGTGTGTGTATATGAATGAGTGTGTGTGTCTGTGTGTGTGAATGCATCTGTATGTGTGTGAGTGTGTGTAGCATGTGTGTATGCATGTGTGTGTATGCATGTGTGTGAGTGTGTGTGTGTATCTGTGTGTGTGAGTGTGTATGCATGTGTGTATGCATATGTGTGTGTGGTATGTGTGGTGTGTATGTGGTGAATGCATATGTGGTATGTGTGGTGTGTATGTGTGAGAGTGTGTGTGTGTGAGTGTGTGTGTCTGTGTGTGTGAATGCATGTGTGTGTGAGTGTGTGTAAGTATGTGTGTATATACGTGTGTGTGTGGGAGTGTGTGTATGCATATGTGTGTGTAGCATGTGTGGTGTGTATGTGGTAAGTGTGTATGTGTGAGAGTGTGTGTGAGTGAGTGTGTGTAGTCTGTGAGTGTGCATATATATTGTGAGTGTGTATGAGTATGTGTGTGTGGTATGTTTGGTGTGTATGTGGTAAATATGTATGCGTGAGTGTGTGTGTGAGTGTGTGTGTATGTAGTGTGAGTATGTATGAGTATGTGTATGTGAGTGTGTGGAGTGTGTGTATGTAGTGTGTGTTTGTGTTTTGTGTGTGTAGGGTTTGTGTCTGAGTGTAAGGAGAGAGAAAGAGTATGTGTGTGTGTGTGTGTGTGTAAGGTTTGTGTCTGTGTGAGTGTGTGTGTGTAGGGTTTGTGTCTGTGTGAGTGCAAGGTTTGTATCTGTGTGAGTGTGTTTGTGTAGGGTTTGTGTGTGTGTGCGCGTGTGTGTGTGTGTGTGTGTGTGTGTGTGTGGTGTGTGTGTGTGTGGTGTGTGTGTGTGTGTGTGTGTGTGTGTGTGTGTGTGTAAATGTGTCCCTTGTGTATGTAGGTACCTGCAGGGGTCAGAGTAAGTCTTCAGATCCCCTGGATCTGGAGTTACCAGCAGCAGTGGGCCAACTGATGTGAGTACTGGAACCTGATCCTGGGTCCTCTGGAAAAACAGGAATTGCTCCTGGACATGTCTAGTCCCTTTTCATTTTTTACTTTGCCATTTTGATATAGCTTGTGGTAGTCTTTTTTGTTGCTGTTTTAAATATTTTATGATTTTATTCCTGTTCATGTTTGCATATTTTTCTTTCAATTAGACTGTTCATGTTCTTTTCTCTCGTTCCTCATATTCTCCCCCCCCTTTTTTTAATTTTCTTTAACCTGGCTCCTGTTTTCTTGTTCTCCATCCCTGTCCCCTCCTGTATTTAATTATGTCATTATTGATATTTTTGCCTTTATTAAATTCTTTTCATAGTTTATTCTATATTTGTTATCCTTTTGAGGCCTGATCTTCATGTAGACAGTTTGGCCTTGAAATCGCAGTATAGCCAATAATGATATTGAACCCTGAATCCTGTCTCCCAAGTTCTGGGATGATGGGCATGTGCCACTATATCTGATTCTGGGGGGCGTTGCCCAAGGCTTTGAGTCTGTTACACAAACATTCTCCCGATTGAACAGTCCAGCCCCTGGCCTTTTCCTCTATAAGTTGTTGGTGGCTACCTTATTTATTTATTTATTTATTTATTTAATTCTTTTTTGTTTGTTTGTTTGTTGTTTTGGGTTTTGTTTTTCCCAGCAAGGTTTTTCTGTGTAGCCCTGGCTGTCCTGGAACTTGCTATGTAGACCACACTGGCCTCAAACTCACAGACATCCACCTGTCACTGCTTCCCAAGTCCTGGGATTAAAAACATGAACTGCCTAACGGCATAATAGTTGCTTAACTAGTTTTTCAATCTATGTCTAGCTTTGGTGTTCTTGACTATACTTACAGTGTTTTCAACCACTGAGCCATCTCTCCATCCCTTAAGTACAGTGTTTTTATTACAGTGACTTCTTTCTTCTCTAGGTGATACTGTGACCAGATCTTGAAGAGAAGTTTACTCACTAATTAGACCTCCATGTAGAACCAGAAAAGATTTCCATCCCAAGAGATACACAACTTTTAACATAAAATCAAAATTGAAAAAACAAAGCAACATAATTCCTTCCAAATAACTCTTAAATGATTGGAAGATATTGAAGTGTTCACAATGTAAATTCAAGGAAGAAGTCAGAAGTGTAGCTTTAGAAATCACCAGTGGCTAGGTTGTGGATACATGCACAGCTCTTATGAGACCTGAGATGCAAACTCCAGTGCTGGAGGAAGAAGTGGAACAGGAGGAGAAGGTCACAGAGGACTTCGAGGAGAAGAAAGAGGAGAGGGAGGGCAAGGGGAAGGAGAAGAGAAAGAAGAAACTTATGAAATGCTCCAACCAGAATTCAAATAAACAGATGAATGAAAAAGAACTCAGTCTAGGACGTGGATGAAAGACGCAGTAACTAGGTGAGAAAATTAGCAATGAAAGATGAATAAAACTAAATAATTACAATAAACGAATAAAATAAATTCTAATAAAATAAAGTTATAGAAAACATACAGTGTCGGATGGTGGTGGTGCATGCCTTTAATCCAAGCACTCATGAGGCAGAGGCAGTTGAAGCTTTGTGAGTTTGAGGCCAGCCTGGTCTACAGAATGAGTTTCAGGACAGCCAAGGCTATATAAAGAAACCCTGCCTCAAAAAAACGAAAAAAGAAAAAGAGAGAGAACTACAGAATAATACCATAGCAGAAAGTTCCCCAAGTCTAGGAAAAGAATTCTATGAGATATTTATAACCACAATAGGACACCGGACACTTCATATTGTACTTATGATGACAACACTGCAGAGTAAGTTCCAGAGTAGCAAGAGATGAAAAAGACAAGTGCCAAGCTACTTATAAAGACGATTTCTACCACAGTACAGCAGAGCTCTCAACAGAAATCCTAACAGTCAAAAAAGTGAAGTTGCATGGATTCCAAGCCTGAAAGAGAACCTGCCAAGCAGAATTAATATACCTAGCAAAGTTATCCTTTACAGTTGAAGAACTAAAGATCATCTGTGATATGCAGAAACTAAAGCAATCTACGACCACTAAGCCAACATTACTGAGATACTTAGATGAATATCATAAACAGAAAAGGAAGAGATGCACAATTGTGAGAGCTTGGGAAAGAAGAAACCTTCCTAGTAGAATAGATATAAAACTGAGAACTAGGAGACTTTAGGGCTACGGTGATGGCTCAGTGGTTAAGAGCACTGACCAGGACAGAGGTCCTGGGTTCAATTCCCAGCAACCACATGGTGGCTCACAACCATCTGTAATGAGATCCGACGTACTCTTCTGGGGTGTCTGAAGACAGCTAGAGTGTACTCATATAAGTAAAATTAAATAAATCTTTTTTAAAAAAGAAGAAAAAGGGAAAAAAAGAGAAATAGGAGAGTTTCAAACATTATTATATGGAAGACCAGCAAATATCTAAGATGATCAAGGGAAAAATTAATACATTTCCTTTTGAATTCCTTTTGAATTAAAGAATTCTCTAATTTTAAATGGCCTTAATTCCCTCAATTAAAGGCTGGTATAATAATAATAATAATAATAATAATAATAATAATAATAATAATAATAATAATTTGTTTGACATATCCAAGAAAACTACCCAAATAGCAAAAACACATACAGAATGAAAGAATGTAAAAATGGCATTCTACAAAAAGGAATCACAAAACAGTGAATAGTCACTCTAGTTATATTTGATATAAGAGCTTCAGCTCACTGACATAGCTATGCACAGGCTAAAAGAATGGAAAATGATATTTCAAGCAAAAGAATCAGAAAGCAAGAAGTGATTAAGTGCCTACCTAACAAAGCAGATAGATTCTCAAAATTATTTAGGAAAAATAGATGTTGTGACATGTAATTAAAAGGAAAAAGCCACTAAGAAGATATGATTGTAAATGTGTATAATTTCATACATCAACTTGATGAATGAAAACAAACCTTACTTGATAAAGAGAGACAGACGGGTCCAAATACAAAACTGTTGACTTCAATTGTCCATTCCCATCAATGGATACATCACCTAGCAAAAACAGAAATGAAAAAGAAGAAAGAAATTTCACAGTTAAGCTACGTTATATATCAAATGGAATAAAGCTATCTATAGAACAGTGGTCCAGTATCTCTGGAATACAAATTCTCTTGATTATCCCATAGAACACTTTCCAAAATAGAGCACATTTTAGGCCATAAGGCAATTTTTTATCAAATACAAATAAATAAATTCTTGCACCTTCCCTGATTACTATGTGATAAAACTATGTGGTTCAGTGGTTAAGGGCATTGGCTGCTCTTCCAGAGGATCCGGGTTCAGTTCCCAGTACCCACATGGCAGCTCACAAGAGTCTATGATTAAGTTCCAGTGGATCCCTCACACAGACATACATGCAGGCCAAACACCAATGCACATGAAATAAAAATAAATCAATAAAACATAGAAGTCAAGAAGAGGGGCTAGAAAGATGGATCAGTGGTTAAGAACACTTTGTATTCTTCTAGAGGATCTAAATTCAGTTCCCAGAACCTACATCAGGTGGCTGTAACTCCAGCTCCAAGCAATCTGACATCCTCCTTTGGACTATGCAGGCACCTGCACACATCCAGCAAACACAGTGAGGTACACACATGGATATGCATTAAAATTTTTTAATTGTTTTTTTTTGTTTGTTGTTTGTTTTTCGAGACGGGGTTTCTCTGTGTAGCCTTGGCTATCCATAGACCAGGCCGGCCTCGAACTCAGATATCTGACTGGCTCTACCTCCCAAGGGCTGGGATTAAAGGCATGCACCATCACTGCCTGGCCCTAAATTGTTATTTTTAAAAAAAGAACAAGAAAAGCTAGTAAACAAACACTTGAAGATAGAACAATACATTTTTGTGTGTTTTATAACTTATGTTATAAAAGTGATCTACCATGAGCTACATCCTTAGCCAGAATTTAATATGTCTCTGAAGGATCAGTGGGTCTTTGGAGAAGTCAGAACATGTTAATTGTTATGTTTAAGTGCAAGTGAAGACACAATATCCAGGAGCCTTTGGGATGCCTTGAAGATACACCTAAGAAGGAAGGTCACAGCTATGTGTACATACATTAAAAACTGAGAAAAATCTCAAACAAATAAGTGAATGATGTATCTCAAGGTTTAACAAAAGCAAAAATAAGCCAAATTCAAATTTCTTACATGGAAATAATAAAGGTCAATAATAAATTAATGACATAAAGCAAAAAAAAAAAAGTAAATAATACTAAGGATCAATAAGGCAAAAAGATGGTTCTTTTAAAGATAACTGAGATCAATGTCTTTATCTGAATTAACCAAAAGAAATAGAAGACTCAAATTAAATTTTAGAGTCAAAGGGGGAAGTATATAACAGAAATATCAAAATTTAAAGAATCACTTTTTTTGTTCATTTTTCGAGACAGGGTTTCTCTGTAGCCCTGGCTGTCCTGAAACTCACTCTGTAGATCAGGCTGGCCTAGAACTCAGAGATCTGCCTGCCTCTGCCTCCCAAGTGCTGGGATTAAAGGCATGTGCCACCACTGCCCGGCATGAGGGAAATACTGTTTAAATCCCATATTTCAGTAAATTGGAGCATCTGGAAGTAGATATATATCCAGTCCCCCAAAGTTGAACCAAGACCTATTTTTAAAATCCAAGTATTTCAATAATAAGCAATGCATTTAAAGCAGTAATTAAAAGTCTCCTGAGAATAAAAATCTCAGAGTCAAAGAAGTCAGAGATGAATTCTACCAAACATTTACTCAAGAACTAAGAAGCAGAAGCAGGCCTCTGTGAATTCAAGGCCAACCTGGTCTATGTAGCAAGTCCCAGGACAACCCAGGCTACATAGACTGAGTCTCAAACACAAGAGGAGGAGGAGGGAGAGAGAGAGAGGTCAAGCAGAAGGGGAGGGAGAGGAGGAGGAGGAAGACAGAGGACAAAGAGGACAAGAGAGGAAGGAGAAGGGAGAAGAAAAAGGAGGAGGAGGAGAAGGAGAAGAAGAAGAAGAAGAGGAAGAGGAAGAGGGGGAGGAGGAGGAAGAAAAAGAGGAAGAAGAGGAAGAAGTAGTAGTAGAAGTAGTAGAAGTAGAAGAATTAGTAGAAGTAGTAATATTAGAAGTAGTAGTAGTAGAAGAAGAAGAAGGAGGAGGAAGAGGAGGAGGAGGTAGAGGAGGAGGAGGAGGAGGAGGTAGAGGAGGAGGAGGAGGACGAGGACGAGGACGAGGACGAGGACGAGGACGAGGAATACAAATAGTAGTGGAGGAATGATTCGGGAACACATTAAAAATCATTCTTCATGACCAGGGTTGTCTCATGCTGGACAGAGAAAAGCTGGTATGCTGACATCTCATCTGTGCAGCTAATATTAAGCCACCTGACCACAATGCCTGCGCTACAGACTTTTGTGTGTCCAGGAATAGGCAGCACTGAGCACCAAGAGCTGTGGGGACATCAGCTTCTATGCTCCTAGTGAGAAACAGATTACAACAATGACTACCTAGATAGCCCAAGGTGATGGAGTGCAAAGATGATGGGGTCTGAGACTACTAGTACATGAGCTATGGCATGTACTAGTGACATGCAAGGTGTGAGGCATGTGTATATATATGATGGTTATGGTGAGAATGGGATGCTGTGTGCCCATGACGGTGACTGCCTGGGATGTGGCCTTGATAGTAGGGTGCAGTGAGGACCATTGTGTTGCCATGGTGACAGGGAAAGATGCTAAGACAGCAGCTCAGAGTTCCTTGTGTTCTGCTCTCTGCTCCAGGTCCACATCAAACTCTGTGTCTCTTCTAAACTCCTCACACTTACTGTTAGACATCCACTACTGGAGATAATAGACCTTTGGAGATAATGTGTTATATACAGTGAACCACGAAATATTGACTTTTTACGAGGTGTGCATGGAAGACAAGTGAATGGGGACACACTTGCAAATCCTGAACTCGCTAGAGTGACCACAAATGTATCAGAGCGGCACACTGTTATTAACTTTATACGGTTGCAATTAACAGTAATTGTCTACGCATAGTCTGTGTTCCTGTGCATAAATGTTGATAAAATTGAAGTTTATTAATAATAGATTTAGGTATACTTTGAAGTATACTCAAATGAGTAAAACCACATTTTATATGTTCATTTTTGTACCTCACTTTTAATTGTTTTTAATTTGTTTGCTGTATTTCTAAGCTATGTGAGGGTTTATTTTCCCTCCAAATTGTAGCACATGTGTACAAACAACAAAAACCATTAAGTGAAGCCATACTTTTTACACGTGTTGTTTTAAGGGTCACATCTGAATGTGTGGCACATGGGCTTCTATGTTTCACTATTTGAGGGACTGACCTAGACAACATTTGCCACTTTTCTCTTGCTATTCCTCACCGTCCTACTAGCAGTGAATTGGTATCCCATTTTGCTTTTTATTTATATACACTTACTGACAACGAATATTGGATATCATATACTTATTGTTCATTTACATAGATCTATGGAGAGGTTTTTAAATAATTCTACACTTTCCATTAGTTTACTTTACACGCACTGGTGTTTCGCATGTATGTATGTATGTCTATGCACTACATGTGTGCTAGTGTTTGTTCTCAGAGGCCAGAAAAGGGCACCAGACCCCCTGGAACTTAAGTCAGAGAGTGTTGTGGGGTGCTGGAAATTGAACTTGGGTCCAAGAGGACTATGTGACTGAAGCTAGCTCTAAACGTGAGACCTTCCCACCTTGGATTCCCAGCGCTGGGATTACAAATCCACACTATCACCTGGCTCTTTACTCCTTCCCAAGCCGTGTTGTGTTCTTGGAGACTTATAATTATCTCTTCTAGATTCTGCATACAAAGCACGTATTAATATATTATTTAAGAATACGCTATCATCTTTTAACTATTTTCTGCTTTGTCTTTTGTTTGTGTGGTGCTAGAGCCCTCAAACACACTGGATGAGCAACCAACACTTCTAATCCCTTCCCTTTACAGAAAATCTCACAGTGTCTTTTGATTTAACTAATTAGTAATTTATTATTAAGTTTAAAGCTTTTAATTTTATAAAATCAAATTTCTTCTGATGTTCATGCTTTGGCATTAGACATGAATTCATTGTCAAATCCAAGGTAGACATATGAATTCAATGTCAAATCCAAGGTAGACATATGAATTCAATGTCAAATCCAAGGTAGACATATGAATTCATTGTCAAATCCAAGGTAGACATATGAATTCAATGTCAAACCCAAGGTAGACATATGAATTCAATGTCAATCCAAGGTAGACATATGAATTCAATGTCAAATCCAAGGTAGACATATGAATTCAATGTCAATCCAAGGTAGACATGAATTCAATGTCAATCCAAGGTCATGCAGACTTACAAGACTGCTTTGACGGTGGCTTGCATTTATGGTTGCTCCGTTTTGAACTAATTTCTCTGTATGAGGTGAGCCAAGTGTCAAGCTTATTATTTTGTATGTGGATATTCTGTGGTCCCTACACTATTTATTAAGGTGATTATTTTTCCTTTTTCATATCGAATAATAGCCTGTGCCACTGTTGTCAAGATCAATTGTATACAAAGCATAGCGCGTTCTATATGGACACCCAGTTCTACTCCTCTGGTCCATATATTTATCTTTATACCAGTACGTAGTGTTTTAATGAGGGAAATATGGCTTTTCCAATTTGGTTTTGGTTTTTCTTTTTTCAATCTTGTTCTAGATATTACAGGGTCCCTTGAAATTCTACATGAATTTGCATGTCAACTTTTCTATTTGCACAAAAAGCACTAGAATTTTAATAGAAATTTAATTGGATATGTAGATAACTTGGGAAAGGCATTTAAGCCTTCCTGCCCAGAAACATGGGATACCTTTTCTATTTACTTAAAAACTATATTCTAGGGCTGGAGAGATGGCTCAGTGGGTAAGAGATGGCCAGTGGGTAAGACTGCTCTTCCAGAGGTCCTGAGTTCAATTCCCAGCAACTACATGTTGGCTCACAGCCATCTGTAATGGGATTCAATGCCCTCTTCTGGTGTGTCTGAAGACAGCGACAGTGTACTCATCATAAAATAAATAAAATGTTTAAAAAAAAACCTAAATTCTATAGTTTTTCTCATACAAGTCTCATTGTTCTTTTGAGGGCTACTATTTGAAATAAAAGTGTATCTTAGTCCTTATTTGGGTGGTTCAATGCTCTTACTACACTGATCTTGCATCCTATAACTCAAGTCAGCCCCAAATCCATGGTCCTCCTGCTTTGTCCTCCAGGGTCCTGCGATTACAAGGCTTGGCTTTCTGTAGGATTGTCCATATGTAGAAACATCTGGAATATAGTTTTGCTTCTTCTTTTCAACACTTTAGATGGCATTTATTTCTTTCCTTGCCTAACTGCTCTGGCCAGGACTTCCATACTGAATTGTGGAGTGGAGGCCAGTCACTCTGCCTTGCTTTGACCCTTGGGGAAGCTTCCAGCCTTCCATTATGTGTGATACTGGAGGTGGATCATTCATAAATGTCCTTATGACAGCAAGGAAGTCACCTCTTTTTAAGCTTGCTGAGTGTTGGATCGTGAAAGGCAGTCTGTGTTCTAGTTGAGCGAGGCTTACTCCGGAGACCCAGCAGAAAATTCTATAAGGGACGAACAGTAAAGCTACGCCCCCAGACATATTTGCCTGACACCATGAGCCCTCATTCCATTATCCTGTGGCTAGATAATGGCCCACGCTCCCAGTATTCTGGCTGGACTCCGCCCCCCCAGTCATCTGACCACAGCCAGGTCTGCCCTGCCCCACAGTTCCCTGGGAACAGACAGGTAGCCCAGCCCACCATAAAAGGGGCTGTTTGACCCCTCCTCTCTTTCTTAACCTCTTGCTCTTAACTTCTTGCTCTTTTCCCTCCCTTTCTTTTCTCCTTGCAGCCATTGCCAGCCTCTACTTTTCCACCTTCTCTGTCTCTGTCTCTCTCTGTCTCTGTGTGTGTGTGTGTTGTGTTTTCTACAATAAACATCTTTTTTTTTTTTTTTTTTTTTTTTTTTTTTTTTTTTTTCAATAAACGTCTTAAGACCATGGACTGCCTTGCATCTAGACTCACCGGGTTAGAGCAATGGATTAGGCCTTCCCCTAAAGAGCCAGTCTAATCTCCCACAGGAAGGTCTTCCAGTGTTTCCAGCAGCTAGACCGGACCAAGGACTCTTGCCCCACACCCATGTGGGAACCATTGGGCGCCTCCTTCCCTTCCCCACCCCTTTCTCCTTCGGCCCCCGGGGCTGACTGAGCTGCCCCCTCCCAGCCCTGGGCCATCCACTTCATTCTCAGTTTTTCCACAGTATCCAGCGTGGTCTAGGATGTCCAAGACTGAGAACCCATAGGACTGCTCCCTCTTCACCCTCGCAGATGGGGATAGTGGCTTCCCACAGCCAGATACCCACCCAGAGGAGTGGAGAGCATGCTGAGTCTCCCACATCTGCCCACCCAGAGTACCCGAGCTCTGGTGGGTCTCAGACCCTTCCCACCCCTTTATTTCCCTACCACCCAGTGGAGCACCCAACAGCTGAGTGTCTTTTTTCTTTTATTATTAAAAAATATTGAATTTTATCAAATCCTTTCTCCAACAGTGTTGAAATGGTTATGTTAGGTTTTCCTCATAAGTATATATGAAGACTGGCCATGAGATCAGGTTCAACTCCCAGAGAGACTCTTAGCAGGCCCACAAGAGATGGAAAACTATCATCTTACGATAGCTGGCTGAAATGCTCCATTGTGTGAACACTTGGGTATCATCTGATTTTTCTTTCCTGTTCAGTGATATTGAAAGTCTTCACAGGGCTGGAGAGATGGCTCTGAGGTAAAGAGCATTGACTACTCTTTCAGAGGTCCTGAGTGCAATTCCCAGCAACCACATAGTGGCTCACAACTATCTGTGATGAGATCCAATGTTTTCTTCTGGTGTATCTGAAGATAGCTACCGTGTACTCATATAAATAAAATAAAAAATCTTAAAAAATAAAATAAATAAATCTTTAAAAAGAAAGGAAGTAAGGAAAGAAGGAAGGAAGGAAGGAAGGAAGGGAGGAAGGAAGGAAGGAAGGAAGGAAGAAGGAAAGCCTTTACACAGCTGGAGAGATGGCTCTGAGGTTAAGAGCACTTGGCTGCTCTTCCAAAGGTCCTGAGTTCAATTCCCAGCAACCACATGGTGGCTTATAACAATCTGTAATGAGATCTGGTGCCTTTTCTGGTGTCCAGTCATACATGCAAGCAGAACACTGTATACATAATTAATAAATAAATAAATAAATAAATATCCTTTCAAATGTATTGAAGTTAGGCATAGTCCCACAGGTCTGAAACAAGCACAGGGAGGAAGCGTTGGGAAGATCAAAGGTTCATGGTCTCCCTTGGCTATCCAGTAAGCACAAGGCCGGCCATAAGGCCCTGTTTCAACAAACAACAGAACTACTGGGAAAGATTGCAGGCTAGAATCAGAATGGAGTGACCCAGCGAAGAAGTGTTAGCATAAGAAAAACACACTCTGTTTCAAAAAAAATAAGAAAGGAAGAACTTCCGGAAAGCCATGAGGGATTGCTATTACATTTTAAAAGTACAAAGAAACAGAAGCCAATGCACTGGCTAGGCTTTGTATCAATTTGACACAGGCCAGAGTCATTTTAGAAGAGGGCACCTCAGCTGTGGAAATGTCCCCATCTCCAGTGACACACTTCCTCCAGCAAGGCCACACCTCCTAATCCCCCACACACACACACACATACACACACACAACTGGCACCACCAGAGGGGGATGAAAATATGAGGTATATCTCCTTCAAGCCATGACAATCCTAGACAGCTTTTACCTCCGTCTGTCTTTTCTACTTTACAGTCACTGATAATATATTAGCATGCCATTACTTTTGTTGATTTTGTGTATTTCTGTATCTCATACAGTTTGGTGTTCTTGCTACTACAGCAGTTTGTTTTATGTGCTTGGAATGGGACTGGGGTTTGAATCCTCACATAAAGGCTGCTCACTAAGAAGACCTCCAAGGAGAAGTGGAAGAGCCGGCAAAGAGAAATCACAACACGGGAGAAATAAGAAAACGCAAGGCAGCATGACTTCTCCAAAAGACTGACTCAACCACTGAACTCAAAGACAGACATGGAAATGGGCAAAATCCTGGATGAAGATATCAAAAACGTTAGTAGCAAAAATGACCAATGATCTCATAAGGAGTACAAGCAAGCAGATAAAGTACAGAAATGACTCAGAAAGGAAACCCTGCGGCACAAAGGAGTCACCAAAATGGATGAGAAGATCAGTAATGTGGACGAAAATAGAAGAGTTCAACAAGGAAATGAACATTCTGGAGGCGTCCCACAGTGAAGGGCACCACCAATACCTCAATCAAGCCAAAGGAAAAACCTCGGGGATAGAAGGCCACAAAGGGGAGAGCTGGGAAACATTTGCAGGTGTGGGGAGTGCTGGAGGTCACTCAGAAGGCAGTGCTTGCTGCTCTTCCAGAAAACGAAGGTTCTACTCCTAGCACCCAAGCAGTGGCTCAGAACCATCTGTTAGTCCAGTTCCAGGGGATCTGATGCCCCCTTCTGGCCTTCTCAGGTACTACACACATGCATATCTAGTACACAAACATAAATGGCGGGTGGAGGGGGGATGGTGATGAAAGACCCCCAGAACTGGGGAGATCCTTACTCAAGTCTCGGGATGACGCGACCACCCAATGACTCACGAGAGACCAAACTTGCTGCAATCACATGAGGTTTATTGGGGATACCGGTACCAGGGTCGATCGCATGACCTTGCCAGTCAGAGGAGTTCGACCCGGAACACAAAAAGTGTGGGGTATTTAAGGGAAGCTGGGGGGGGGGG
>NW_022196895.1:75953218-75955491 GCF_008632895.1 Mastomys coucha
GGGGGGGGGGGAGGAAACAGAACATAAAAACAGTGGAGAATTTCAGAGGGACCAAACCCAATGTATTCAGTTAGGGAGGAAAACACATTCATTCTAGGAATGTAATCTCCATCTACTGGTTGACAGGGTAGACAGTCTCATAAACCACTAGACCTTCATTCCTAGTTCCACCCTCATTGTGGATCATTCAGGAGGGGCAGGTATTAGGAACCAGAGCCCTGAGGCTCTGAGTTCCTGGAACTGGCTACTCCACCTTTTTGGCTTGTAGCAGAGGTTTTCCATGTCCCCTTTTGGGTAAAAGTTATACATTATACATTCTAAGATTCTCCAGCCTTTCAGTGACACCCATACACACTTAAAAATAGTTTTAAAATTAAGATTAAGGTTTTAAAAAGAAACCTTGTCTTAGGGTTTCCAGGGCTGTGAAGAGACATCATGACCACAGCAACTCTTATAAAGAAACAAACAAAACTGTAATTGGGGCTGGCTCACAGTTCAGAGGTTTGGTCAATTTATGGTCCTAGCAGGAGCACCACAGCAGGCAGGCAGACATGGTGCTGGAGAAGAAGCAGAGAAAGAGTTCTACATCCAGACCAGCAGGCAGCAGGAAGAGAGAGAGAGAGAACATTAACTACTTGTCCTGGTGTAAACCTCAAAGCCAGCTCCTAGGGACAGTCTCCCTACAACAAGGCCACAGCTCCCAATACCGAGCACCACACCCTATGAGCCTATGGGGACCATTTTCATTCAAGCCACCACAATCATTTACACTTAGGCTAGACAACAACAACAAAAAAAAAAGTTTACAACACAAAGAACTCAGGGATCCTGGCCAGGAAGTGGTGGCACACGCCTTTAATCCCAGCACTTGGGAGGCAGAGGCAGGCAGATTTCTGAGTTTGAGGCCAGCCTGATCTACAGAGTGAGTTCCAGGACAGCCGGGGCTACACAGAGAAACCCTGTCTCAAAAAAAAACAAAAACAAAAACAAAAACTCAGGGATCCAATCAAGAAACCAAACCTAACAATTCCTGAAATAGAACGAGAGCTGAAGAGTTAAGTAAAGGCATAGACAACCTTGATGGTCAGCCTCAGGAATGAGACGGGCATAAGGAATTGGCCAGATAAGGGAATGGACCTCGGAGACTGGCTTTAGGAATGTGGATAAGCAAGGAAGAGGGAGCTGGGAGGGCAAGTCCTGCCGGCGCCACGTTTGACACACTTGGGCCTGCTAGAGCCCTTCAAAGAGTGCTTCATACTCTTGCAAAGGAGCCAGGTATTGTTCCCAGCACCCGCGTCACGGCTCATGACGAAATATAACTGCAGCTCTAGGGGACCTGATACCCTCTCCTGGTTTCCATGGATACCCACACACAAATCAGGCACACACACACAGAGGGCTGGAGATGGAGCTCACTTTTAGCACAGTTGCCTAGCAGACACGGGTTTGATCCCCAGCATCACATAAGCCAGCTTGGTGATGCACATCTATAACCCCAGCACTCAGGAAGTAGATGCAGGAGGATGAGAGGGTTCTAGTTATCCTGGGCAGAGACCCAAGCATGGCAGCACCGCTTGGGAGGTAGAGACAGGAGAGTCACCCACAAGTTCAAGGATAACCTGGCATACACATTGATTTCCAGGCCAGCCAGGACTGCAGAGCAAGATCCTGTCTCATAAGACAAAAATAAAAACAAAAAAAGAGGAAGCCAGAAGGGCAACAACAAACTTAAAATTCTGCGATGGCTTGTATATGCTTGGGCCAGGGGGTGGCACTATTTGGAGGTGTGACCTTGTTGGAGTAGGTGTGTCACTGTGGGTGTGGGCTTTAAGACCCTCATCCTAGCTGCCTGGCAGTCAGTATTCTACTAGCAGCCTTCAGATGAAGATGTAGAACTCTCAGCTCCTCCTGCACCATGCCAGGCTGGATGTTGCTATGTTCCTGCCTTGATGATAATGGACTGAACCTCTGAACCTGTAAGCCAGCCCCAATTAAATGTGGCCCTTATAAGAGTTGCCTTGGTCATGGTGTCTGTTCACAGCAGTAAAACCCTAACTAACACAAACACTAACCTGTAAGGTTAAAAAAAAAAATCTTTACTGGGAAACTATTCCTTAGGAATGGGAATATGGGACCAACCTCAATGTCTGCCATCAGATGGGTGGATAAATAAAATATGATGCACACCCGCAAAAGAAATTTATTCAGGTATAAAGAATGAAATTATGACACTTGTAAAAAAAAAATCAGAGATTAGTATTTTTTTTTTTTTT
>NW_022196895.1:75956025-75960507 GCF_008632895.1 Mastomys coucha
GGGCAACGGGGGCAGGGCAGGAAGGGGGCAGGAGGGCAACGGGGGCAGGGCAGGAAGCAATGAGGAGACAAAAAAGAATAAAGTGTGGCCGGTCAGTGGTGGCACACGCCTTTAATCCCAGCACTTCAGAGGCAGAGGCAGGTAGATTTCTGAGTTCAAGGCCAGCCTGGTCTACAGAGTGAGTTCCAGAACAGCCAGGGCTATACAATGAAACCCTGTCTCGAAAAACCAAAATAGGTCCATGAACTGTCAAAATGAAACCCATGCCTTTGTATGCTAGCCAATAAGATATATCAGTGAAAAAATTATTAAGGGTCCAGTAAGATGGTTGAGTAGGTAAAGGAGCCTGGTGTTACCTGGCTAGCCTGCTATTTTGTGCTATTAATAAAGAAACTTGCTCATATGCTATCTCTGCTGTCACTAGGAAACTCTCATTTTCAAGTTGATTACATATTCTGTTATGTTCCGTGCCCTTGGAAACCAATCACAACAAAAGTCGCTTAGAACTGTGTTGTATAGTTAGGCACAATAAGCTTGGACCTGAACCAACCACCCGGTAGCACTTCTTGCACCTGTGTATGAGCTTTTATGGATTTTGCTGTGATAAGCTGCCTCTGGGATGGACCCCAACATGAGAGAGACACCTACACCAATATAAGAAACCATTTGGAATAAGACTTCAATTTTGAGTAGGGGTTGAGTAAAGCCTAAGTCCCCGAGACCAAACAACTTTTATAATACTTATTTTTATTGTTGTAATATTTTATAAATTTTAAGGAATATCACAAAAAAGATATTGTAGGTATTGAAAGAGGGGTCTCTGGGAGGAGCAGTGGTACAAAAGGGAAACAAGAATGTGATTCAATTCTATTTAATTAAAATATGTTTTTAAATGTTAACAAATTCAGATAAATTGAAATTATGTAACTTTTCTCATCATAATGCAATAAAAGTTTAAAAAAAAAAAGTCCCTGAAACCTTCCCTGACATACTATTTGGCAGAACTTGCTCATATCCTACTGACATCCTACTTGGCAGAAAGACATGTATGTGGGTAACTGACACCCTGGTTAGCAAGTTAAGACATGAATGTGAGACAAGGCCAGTCGCCTGCCACAGTTGAATACCCCAACCAATAGGATCGGGATAAAGGCCAACAAAGACTTGTAAGGAAATCCCCTATCCTAAACCCTGATTGTTGGGAAAGCCCTACAGAATCTTGGCTCAGCATCATAGGTCAACTTCCAAATCTGGTCTGTGCCCTGGATTGATCTGTCCTGGGGCGTATGCTCAAAAAACTGTCTAAATGAGATCGGTGTTTGTGTGGTTTGTAAAGTGACTCTGGACCCTAACACGTGGTAATCCAAGGTTGTTTTTGAGAGCCCACCTCCACCTAAAGGTAGAAGGAGAGATGCTCCAGGAAGCTATCCTAAGAGCTCTACACACCACTGTGGTACATGCTGTACTGGCTGGTTTTGTGTGTCAACTTGACACAGGTTGGAGTTATCACAGAGAAGGGAGCTTCAGTTGGGGAAGTGCCTCCATGAGGTCCAGGTGTGGGGCATTTTCTCAATTAGTGATCAAGGGGGTAGGGCCCCTTGTGGGTGGTGCCATCCCTGGGCTGGAGGTCTTGGGCTCTATAAGAGAGCAGGCTGAGCAAGCCAGGGGGAGCAAGCCAGTAAAAAACATCCCTCCATGGCCTCTGCATCAGCTCCTGCTTCCTGACCTGCTTGAGTTCCAGTCCTGACTTCCTTTGGTGAGAAACAGCAATGTGGAAGTGTATGCTGAATAAACCTTTTCCTCCCCAACTTGTTTCTTGGTCATGATGTTGTGCAGGAATAGAAACCCTGACTAATACACATGCACCCACTCTTGTAGCCATATCTGCCCCCCTCTCTCTCACACACATGCACAGAGAGAGAGAAAGAGGGAGAGAGAGAGACAGAGAGACAGATGCACATGTGCAAGGGCTGGGGTTACAGGCACACACCTTCACACCTATCTTGTATGGTGCTGGGGCTTAAACTCAGAGCCTTGAAACTGTGAAGCAAACAGCGTCCCCAACCGAGCCACACCCTCAGCCCCCCCAGAATGGTTTTTAACACATGATCCAACCACAGTTTGCTGCTTATAACAAACTTTAGACTCAGGACACAAACAGGCTGAAAATGAAAAGACATTCCAAGGAAGAGTAGCCAAATGGTTAGGATAGAGATGTCAATGCCACGCAGCATAGCCAAATGGGCTAGGGTAGAAATGTCAATGCCACACAGCATAGCCAAATGGGCTAGGGTAGAGATGTCAATGCCACGCAGCATTGCTTTAAGTTTTAAAGTGTTACAAAGAACAGATAGTTCTCAAAGGTAAAGTACAAATACCCAACAACAAATGAAAAATGTACAACATCCTTAACCATCAAGGGAATGCAAATCAAAACTGCTCCACAACCTCACAAAAACAGTGCCACCAACTGGAAGCCATATGCTCAAATACCTGAGCCCACGGGCGAGACATACCTCATTCAAACCACCATAATATATAAAAACATATCACAGGTGGACTAAGTAAAAAAATGTGAAAGATTTTAAAAAATGGAATTAAATTTTTTATAATGTGACACACAAGGGAAACGGTGCATTATATATTGATAGAAAAAGTCTACTAGTCAACAAGAATTTAAGCACATAGCCATTAAATAAAATAATGAAATTCCACAGAGTTTATGGGGGGAGGGAAAAAGGTCTACAGTGACAGCTTAGAGATTTCAAAGCCTTGTGTTCAACAATGGGTAGAACATCCGGACAGAAGATCAATGGGCAAGTAGGACACTTGAATACCATAAGTGAGTCAGTCCTAAAAGAGCTGTATGGAGCCCTCTCCTTACAGCAGACTGCTTTTTCTGAAGAGCGCGCAGACCACGGGGGTTTGAATCAACAACTGTCTGGTCTTTACATCCGCTAGCTACTGAACTGGGGCCTCTATAGATAAGCACTATCCCTACTTATCTTTCCATCGTACTTTGCATATTAAGAATTTATATGTGTGTCAAGCACAAACAAGCATTTCCTTAGGGCTATGGTTTCTTTTTCTTTCTTTCTTTTTTTCTATTTTTTTAAAAAAGATTGTTATTATTAGAAATATGTATGCTGTAGCTGTCTTCAGATGCACCAGAAAAGGGCGTCAGACCTTTTTACAGATGGTTGTGAGCCACCATGTGGTTGCTGGGATTTGAACTCAGGATCTTCAGAAGAGCAGTCAGTGCTCTTACCCACTGAGCTATCTCTCCAGCCCAAGGTTGTGGTTTCTTAATGTGCAGCGAAGCCCATACAGAATGACTGTCAATAAGTAAAGTATTGTATCTAAACTTGATTGCACAATTGCTTCACCAACATGCTTCCAACCATGAGGAAAGCATCACACTTGGGACTGGAGGAGGCGGCCTTTGGCGGCTGTCTCTAAGGATGCTGGCCAACTTGTTACAGAGTGCAATTGTGACCACGGGAACGCATCCAAATACTTTTCTATCATCTATACTTGGTTTGTTTTTGTTTTTTTTTTTTTTCAGTGCACGACCCCCAGGGCTCAGGTCTCCAGAGACACTAGTGCAATTCCCTTCATCCTACCAGTGCACGGATGCTGGACGAGAATCCTACAAAAGTCAGGACAAAGGTCTCACCTCAGGAAATGATGTGAAAAAGCAAGGAACCTGTGTGAACAAGGGGGAAGAAGTACGGACAAACAGCAGTCACAAGGGGGAAGAAGTACGGACAAACGGCAGTCGCGGAGTGTTGTCCCTTCGAAAGCAAGTACAAAGTCACTCAGAGAAGCCCCGGGAACAGGGTCCCAGTGCCTGGTGCTTCAGACATGGGTACGGCAGGCAGTGGCAGCTTGGAGTCAAGATGGAACAAGTCACCCTGTGTCTGGAAAACAGGTAAAAACAAACTCCTGCAGGCTCAAGGTGCCAAGAAGCAGAAAACCCGGGAGAAGCAGAACCTGGTCATTGGGGGCCAGTAGCTAGACGATCAAGTAAAATGTTATCCGTACCAACTTTGTACCAACAAGGTAGGGAATGCTCATGTTCCCACAACTGCCTGGGCTGTGCCAACAGCAGCATCCCAAGAGGATTTACCAGTCTCACTGCTGTCTTGTTGGAGAGCCTCACTAGGCATACACAGTGCCAAACTCCCAGACAGCTGGAGCAGCACCCTGCTGCTCCATAGTTTACAATGCCCTCTTCTGGCTCCATGGGTAATGCGCACACATAGTGCACAGACATACTTGCAGGCAAAACCTTCATATACACAAATAAAAATAGATAAACCCGGGTCTGGAGAGATGGCTCCATGGTTAAGAGCACTGACTGTTCTTCCAGAGATCCTGAGTTCAATTGCCAGCAACCACATGGTGGCTCACAGCCATCAGTAATAGGATCATCCAGGACAGCCAGGGCTATACAGAGAAACCCTGTCTCGATAAAACAAA
>NW_022196895.1:75960517-75977634 GCF_008632895.1 Mastomys coucha
AAAAAAAACAAAAAAAAAACAAAAAAGTAATAGGATCAGATGCCCTCTTCTGGTGTGTCTGAAGACAGCAACAGTGTGCTCACATAAAATAAATGAGTAAATCCTTTTTAAAAATAAATAAGTGGTTAAGACCACTGACTGCTCTTCCAGAGGTCCTGAGTTCAAATCCCAGCAACCACATGGTGACTCACAACCACCTGTAATGAGATCTGATGCCCTCTTCTAGAGTGTCTGAAGACAGCTACAGTATACTTACAACCAAGCCAGACCCAAACTCTCACCCATGGACAAGACTCAAGCTCATCCTCTCTTGAGTAGGCCAAGAGTGACCATGTACCCACACACTGGAGTAAGGTGTCTGACCTAACATTCTACTTGACAAAGCTGATCAGTATCGGCCTTCACTCTAGAGATGTCAATAGACTCCTGAAGGCCAAGTCAAAAGACCTGACTACAGGGGATTAAGAACAGGGGCCTTGCTACTGTCCCAGAGAAGTTCTTCTCTCCACTTCAACCGGTAAGAACACTCCTGCTTGACCTCCTTTCCTCTGCTGGCAACCTCACTGTTCAGACATTCAGAACCACTCAAGAGTGGGCACCAAAAGCAACCGTTGGTTGGAGTTAGCCAAAAATAAAGATAAATCACCAGATGGCTGTGAGAATGAATGGCGATTTGCAACTGATGGGGGAGGGGGGGAGAAGGCACCCAAGAATCCATGGGGGTGTCCTTAACTATAACTCACAGCACTGGGGATACGGATCCTGCATTGGCCACTTCCTGTAGCCAGACAGGAACCCCAGTGGAGCAATAGGGACAGCAATGCACCCACAAAACTTTCAACCCAAAATTTATCCTGTCTACAAGAAATTCGTAACAGGGAGGGACTGGAGCAGAGACTGAGGGTATGGCCAACCAACAACGGGCCCAGCCTGAGACCCATCCCATGGGAAAGCACCAATCCCTGACATGCTGATATTCTGCTTTGTAGACAGGAGTCTAGCATGGCCGTCCTCTGAGAGGCTCCACCCTGCAGCTGACTCAGACAGATGCAGGCACCCACAGCCAAACAGTGGATGGAGCTTGGGGACTCTTATGGAAGAATAGGAGGAAAGATTGTGGGCCCTGGAGGGGGATAAGAACTCTACAGGAAGACCGACAGAGTCAACTAACCTGCATCCTTGGGGCGGGCTCTCAGATACTGAACCTCCAACCAAAGAACATACACAGGCTGGACCTAGGCCTCCACACACAGATGTAGAAGTGTGTGGTCTCACACGAGTCCCAAACAACTGGGGGGGGGGCTATCTGAAAAGCTTTTGAAACCTTAAAGCCCACCCCCAGTGACACACTTCCTCCAGCAAGGCCACACCTCCTACTACTTTTAACCCTATCAAAGAATTCCACTCCCTTGGAATAGGTGAGTCTAAGGGGCCATTCTTATTCAAAACACCCCACCATCTGTTATGGCTAGGAAAATGTGGGGCAGAAGTGCAAGACCTAGTCACACTGCACCCTGTCAGGAAGCAGAGAGGGCTCGGGAAGTAAAGCTAGGCTGTAAAACCTCACTTCCTGCCTCTGTGGCTTCCTTGCCCCAGTGAGGCAATCCCTCCTCAAGGTCCTTCAATACAGCACCACTGCCCGGGGACCAAATCTTCAATAATATCTAGTGACGGACGTACCAGGTTTGACTTCATGGATAAAGAGAAAGCTTGAGGGCATCAAGAAAACCCCTGGATTTTTAAATTATGCATGTTTAATTTTTTTATACTTGTACTTGCCCGCACTGGGTGTGATGTGGGAGCACAGGCCATGGCATGCATAGCCTGCTGTGTGTGATGTGGGAGCACAGGCCATGGCATGCATGTGGCAGTCGGAAGACAGCCTGCTGCTCTCAGCTCTCTTCCTCTACCACATGGGTCCCAGGGATCGAACTCAGGTTCTCAGGCATGGCAGCAAGTGCCCTTACTCACTGAGCCATCTCGGCTCAAGACAAATCTTTGAGAAGTTAACTGAGCCAGTTTTTGGTTTTGGTTTTGAGACAAGGTTTCACGATGTAGCTTTCAAGACCAGCCTTGGACTCCCACCGAAGACTTGGTCCCTAGATGGCTCTGCTATTTTAGAAAAAGTTGGAAAGTTTAACTAGTACGGCCTTGTGGAAGAAATACGTCAGTCAGGAGGGTGCCCTTGCGAGTATGTTCCTGCCACTGTCATGCTTTGTCTAGCCTCAGCATGGCCTGAAGCCTCAGAGCCTGTCCATAACCTGAAATTTATGAAAACCTGTCAAAATCAATTCTTCCTTTGTTTCTTTCAGAGATTTGTCACAGTGACAAAAAAGAAGAACGAGGAGGAGGAGGAGGAGGAGGAGGAGGAGGGAGGAGAAGGAGGAAGAGGAGGAGGAGGAGAAGGAAAAGAAGAAGAAGAAGAAGAAGAAGAAGAAGAAAAGAAGAAGAAGAAGAAGAAGAAGAAGAGGAAGAGGAAGAGGGAGGAGAAGGAGGAGAAGGAGGAGGAGGAGGAGGAAGAGGAGGAGGAGGAGAAGGAAAAGAAGAAAAAGAAGAAGAAAAAAGAAAGAAAGAAAGAAAGAAGGAAAAGAAAAGAAAAGAAAAGAAAGAAGAGAAAAGAACAAAAAACTGACTTGAGGCCTTTCACAAGCTTCACATAGAAAGAACAGTCCTGAGTCATACTGCATGCAGAAATACCGATAGGTACAACCATGGAGTACTCAGAATCTGGAAGATGTTAAATAATAGTCATGACTTCCATCATCACTTCCTTACTCAGACGAGGGGGACTGGGTAACGAGATCAGAGACAAACGCTCACAAGAGACCTATGAAAGCCAGCAGTGCAATCTGTGTCCTCTTGCACACACACACACACATACACACACACACATATACACGCACACATAAATACACATATATACACACACATATACATATACACACACACATATACACACATATATATACACACACACATGCGCACACACACATACACATACATACACACACACATATACACACACACACATACACACACACATATCCTCACATAACCACACAACCTCTGCATGCCCTCAGAACATCCCCGCAGCACTTATGAGGCCGAGGTCAAGCTGCTGACTGACCATCAGATACTGGGGCATAGCTAATATCTGAGAGAAGCCCAAAGCGGGGACTGAATAACAGCTCCGGGGATGGATGACTGGCCGAGGTCTTATGTTCTATTTCTAACGGAGCTTATCTTTGCTAGATTTGGGATTTCTCAGATAACATGGGACTGAACGAAATGCCAGGCATCACCCCGTAAGCCAGAGAGCGCATGCGTGCTGCTTGGAAGTTCTTTGGGTTCATTTACAAATGAAGCACTGGGCCTGGGTATAACAGTGCACATCTCTAATCCCCACACAAGAGGTAGAAACAGGCATCCAGAGTCCGAAGCCAGCCTCGGCTACACTGAGTCTGAGGCCATCTTGGAGGGAAGAGATGAGTATCTTTCACACTCAATACTAACTAAAGACAAATTAATCAAATGCAGATAAAGGCAAATTATTTATCTCAAGCTTACTACTCTTCCCTCATGTGTGAAACAGAGGGACGCTTTGGGCAACTATAAAGAAGACCCCTTGCCACTCAAGCTTTCTGCTTCCACATGAGTTCTTGAAACAGAAAGAGGCAACTTTATACCACAGGATGCTGCAGCTGAAAATCAGACTTCTGACATGGGAAGCTGACAAACAATCACAAATGCCATTTAATAAATCCCTGAAAGAGGATTTTGTTTGGTTTTGTTTTATTGTGCTCTCTCTCTCTCTCTCTCTCTCTCTCTCTCTCTCTCTCTCTCTGTGTGTGTGTGTGTGTGTGTGTGTGTGTGTGTGTGTGTGTGTGTGTGTGTGTGTGTGTGTGTGTGTGTGTGTGTGTGTGTGTGTGTGTGTGTGTGTGTGTGTGTGTGGTGTTTTTTAGCCTTGAACTCAGAGATCCATTTGCCTCACCCTTTCAAGTGCTGGGATTAAAGGCATGAGCCACCACACTGGCAGAAAACAGAATTTGATTTTGGCTTGGTTTTCCTCCCTCCCCATCAAGCTGCATCAAAGAATTTCTAAAATCCTAAAATAAAGCCTGAGTCTGTTACAAAACCCTGGGACTCTCGAGCTTTGACACATGCCATGTGACATATGCAAAGGCACCCTGCCCACACTCTCTCACAGGGACACTTGTTCCCACCTGGCATGGTCTCTGAACAGCAAACAGAGGTCTAATAACAGTGCTATGAGGCCTCCAGGCAGGTTTCCTTAAATGTAGAGGCTGGGGCTGTAAAATGTTGGCTGGTTGGACACCCAGCAACTGATGGTATTCACAGGTAAGGGAAACTCCATATTGACTTTCTAGCAGAGACTTGCATTAATCTGATTGTTTGTTTATCGTTTTAAATTTTTAAAAACATTTACTTTTGGCCGGGTGATGGTGCCACACACTTTCAATCCCAGCACCTGGGAGGCAGAGGCAGGCAGAATTCTGAGTTCGAGACCAGCCTAGTCTACAGAGTGAGTTCCAAGACAGCCAGGACTACACAGAGAAACCCTGTCTCGAAAAACGAAAACAAAACAAAACAAAATGTACTTTTTCTTTAGGTGTATAGGTATGTGCCTGTGTGGGTACGTTCATTCGTGCTGGTGCCTGTGAAAAGCAGAGGCACTGGATTCCCCACACAGCTGGAAGTACAGAACCTTGCGAGCTACCTGACATGGGTATGGAGACTGAAAATCAAATTCAGGTCCTCTGGAAGAACAGCACACAGCTTTTAGCCACTGAGCCATCTCTCCAACACTACAGTCTTGGTTTCTGAGGCAAGGTCTCTAGTGTGTAGCCCAGGCTGACACCAAACTTCCAATCCTCCTTAGTCTGTTTTATTTAAGGTCTCCAGTCTCCGTGCTGTTCTCTTGCTGTGAAGGCAAACTGTGAGTGAACAATGCTTATAAAAAGAGAGCATTTAAATGGGGCTTGTTTACAGTCTCAGAGGCTTGGTCCATGGTCATCCTACTGAGGAGGATGGCAGGGCACAGGCAGACGAGGTGCTAGAGAAGGAGCTGAGAGGTCTAGATCCTGATCCTTGGGCAGCTGGTACAGAGGGAGAGACTGTGCCTGGCATGGACGTCTGAAACCTCAAAGCCCATCCCCAGGAGCACACTTCCTCCAACAAGCCTTCATCTCCTAATCCTTCTAATCCTTTCAAACAACTCTACTTCCTGGTGTCTGACCATCCAAATAGATGAACCCACCACAAAGGCTGAGTGGCTTTGGCAAAGGACACGGCATGGAGAAAGGTGAAGAGAGTGCTCTTTTAAACGTGGGCCAGGAGTGCTCCCATCTCTTAATATAACCACCACTATCCCCCCAATGAAGGACGGCTGAAAAGATCAAGGAGCGAACCTGGAGTAGAAAAAGGCTTAGCTTCCAGGGATTCTTTTCTGGAATGAGAGGGATAAGTCAAGCTCCTCTGGAACAGGGATCTGGCTCCAGGAGCTGAGCCATTAGCATGGTGCTGAGAGGCCAGAGCTGTAGGAAGCCTGACAGACTGAGCCACAGATGAGACGCTCAGGCGCCTTTTGCAGCTATGGCTAGAAGAAGGCACCCAGTTCAGCTGTCTATCGGCAGCAGCGGGGCCTCAGACAGCTGAATGACAGGGCACCCAGACCCCCTGTCCTCTGGGAGCCCTTCCCCCATGTGCTTCCTCCTGCACATGCCTAGCCTAAATCACATTAAGATCAGGTGCATCAACAAAGGAGTGACCTGGGAAGGGCTTACTGATATGACCAGACCTCTAAACTGCTGGACACCACTACTGGGGCTCTAAATCAAGTGCATGCCACCTGCAGGCCTGAGTACCCTTCTCAGCCTCTGTCCATCCTGTCTCCCAAGTGAAGCTTGTGCACCACATAACACTCGTATCCCATGGTCCATGCACCTGAGTGTGTGGAGGCGGGAGGCGGGCAGGACCGGCATCTCTTGCCTCTACAAGGTGCTTATAGGGCTAGCTCTGGTCTGAACTCCTCAAAAAAAAAAAAAAAAAATCAGAGGGCTTTATCCTGAGTGTGGAGGAGGGGACATTCTAGACAAGTGTATACATACACCCTGACTCCCTTTTAGCTGGTGGTCTGGGGAATCACAGAGGTACAGAACAAACATGGCAGAGATGGGAGCCCCAGGGAGTGGAACCAATTAGAAGGATTAGCAGATGTGGCCTTGTTGGAGGAAGTGTGGCTACAAGTTTGGAACTGTGGATGTAGGACTATAACAGAGTAGGAGACGGTTGCATCTAAGTACAGGGTTGTCTTGGTATGGGCATATGTCCAGTGTGTAGGGCTGTGACAGGTTGTGGGTCTAGGTGTCGATATAGAGTCATGCTGAGGCAAGGGATAATGTCTGAATATAGGATTCTCATCAGGATAAGGGACTATGCTAAGTGTAGAATATGTCAGAGTCGTTACCACTCCAGAGGTGGTGGAACCCGGAAGAATGGAGTCTAAAAATGAGGCAGTAGCCAACTTTATTCAGAGCACGGGTCAGTTTTTTTACTCTGAGGGGTAAGAGGAGTCACTTGAATAAAGCATACAACCACCAGGACAAACTGTACACTGTATATATATATATTCCATAGAATATAAATTAAACAAATAACAAAAGCCAGTTGGAATGAATAATGTGAAGGAAACTCACTGCTATCCACTAGGCCTGGGAGAGGCACACAAAAGCACATTCCAAGAGCAGGACGATAGTTTTGAAGAAATTGATATCACAAAACCCTTGTCGTGGTTTCTTGGGATTTTCTCACGAGCACTCAGAAATCTTCTGACGTGACTCAGTTCTTGGACCTGAAAGACTGGAGAATCTTAGAATGAGGGCATTTAATAGAAATGTATGTATAATGTGTAACCTTTACTTAAAGAAGGCATGGGAGGTCTCTGTGAGCCAGGAATGTGGACTGGTCAGTTCCAGGAACAGGATAGTGGTCAGCTATTAAGAAGATAACATTGCCCAGAATAAGGAACAGGACAACCGTCAGCCATTGAGAAGATAGCATTGACCAAACCACAGGATATATTGGTCATCTAATTAGTCCTAGGAGCGGTCAGCCATTAAGAAGATAGCGTTGACCAAACCACATTCCTCTAGACAATGAGTGTGCAGGATGACTTCCTTGTGACCTGACTCAGCTAGGTAGTGGGTTCCTGTGGAATTTTCCATTGTTCCCTTGTTATGTTTCCCTGGTAACCCATTCACCCCCCTAGTTTGTGATATTTTCCTTTAAATACCGCTTACTCCTCGTGCTCGTCGTCGAACCCCTCTGGCCTGCCAGGCTATGAGTTCGACGCCAGATCTGGAATAAACCTCATGTGATTACATGGGTGGTCGTGTCATCCCGAGACATGAATAAGGATCTCCCCAGTTCTGGGGGTATTTCAGACCGAGTTTCAACATAGTGCTACGCTGGATTCCCTCTGGGTATTGCGCTGTGTCTTGGTACAGGGATTGGCAAATGGCTTCTGCTGTGCCAGGGCTGGTCACAGGCACAGGGCCAGTCCCTCGGGGAACACCAGGTCCGATTCCTCTCCAGCACAGCAAGCAACCAATCTGAAATAGGCCCCCTTCCCTGTGTAGTTTGCCTTCCTATACAGGTTCAGAGCTCTAGTATGACAAATGTTCTCACCATAGGAAGCCAGGGAGCCATAAGTGAAGACATGTCCAAGCAAAAGATTTTCAGAGACCTCCCTGATGCTTAAAGTCACATGAGGGTCTCAGTTGTGGGTGGCCAGAACAAGGACAAAGTCTCCTCACAACTAATGGACAGTGATGACAAGAAGGTACCCCAGAATCTCCTGCCTCTCAACCTGAGGTTGTAGTAAGTCTGAAAGCAATGGGGTACCCCCCACCCCAGTCTAGGGCAGGTTCTACCAGGCTGGGTATAAAAATGTCATTAAGTGTCCCTCCATGCGACCATAAAGCCCAACATAGAAGTAAGGCTATAGAAATACACATAAGTTGCTTGTTTCAAATAAAATAATATGACAAACAGCAGCAGCATCCTTCCTGAGTATTAATAGCTAAACAGCATTCAAGTGGAAGCTACTGTTTCTCAAAGATACGTGCTCTTTACAACACTGGATTTTTTATATTTATTTATTTATTTATTATTACTATTTTTTGGCTTTTCGAGACAGGGTTTCTCTGTGTAGCCCTGGCTGTCCTGGAACTCACTCTGTAGACCAGGCTGGCCTCAAACTCAGAAATCTGCCTGCCTCTACCTCCCAAGTGCTGGGATTAAAGGTGTGCACCACCACTGTCTGGCAGAACACTAGATTCTTGACTTTAAGAACTGGATCCGGTGCTGGAGTGCTGGGGAGACGGATCAAGGGATAAAGGGCTTGCTGTGAAAACATGAAGACCCGAGTTTGGATTTCCAGCATGCATGTAAACCCAGATGTGGCATCAGTACATGTAACCCCAGTGCTGGGGGCTAATATGAGACAGGGGAGTCTCTGTGGGCTCAGTTAGCCTAACTACAGAGTCAAGAGGAGACCCTATCTCAAATAAGATAGAACGTGATTGAAAAGACACGTGATGTCAACCTCTGGCCTACGTATACACACACACACACACACACACACACACACACACACATAAACACATTTAAGTACACTCTTATAATATATGCATACACTACATACTCCATGCCCACACAAATCTGGAATGACTTAGTGTCCGTTCACTAGACTGGAGGCCACCTAGGGTGCTAGTGTGCATACCTGGTGTCAGAATTACTTGGGTATAGCAGGAGCCGCTTTAGCCTGGCACACTGGGAAGGGTAAGGTGGTGAGGCTTGTTTCTCAAAGAGGAACATCCTTCATCCCTGTTAGAGAAGGGGGGAAGCTACAGACTTGCAGCAAGTGGAAGACAGAACCTGGAATTTGTTACAGACTGAACCTGTTGAACTCAGGAGTTGCCACCCAGTCTCCCCTCCTTCCCTACCCCATCCCAGTATGGCTTCTGGTTCCACTGCAGAGGTATGGTCAATAGGAAGTATACTTATGTGGTGATTTGAATAAGAATGGCCCCCATTGGCTCATAGATTTGAGTGCCTGATCATCACAGAGTGGCATTACTTGAAGGATAGAGATTAGGAAGTGTGGCCTGTTGGAGTAGGGATGGCGTTCCCTAAGTCCTTGATGGAGAAAGTGTGTCACTGGGGGCGGACTTAAACCAGCCCGGCAGTAATAGCATAAGCCTTTTATCCCAGCCCTCTGGAGGAAAAGGCAGGAGAATTTCAGAGTTTGAGGCCAACCTGGTCTACAGAGTGAGTTCCAGGACAGCCAGGGACACACACACACCCAAAACCTGTCTTAAAAAAATGCCTAAGCCATTCCTAGTGTCTCTCCCTGCTGCCTGAGGATCGGGATGTAGAACTCTCTGCTCCTTCTCCAGCACCATGTCTGCCTGCATACCAACAAGCTCCCCCAGCAAGCCAATAGCTGATTAAACCTCTGAAACTGTAACCCAGCCCCACGGAAATGTTTTCTTCTATAAGAGTTGCTGTGGTCGTGGGGTGTTCACAGCAACAGAACACTGACTAAGACACAAACACTCGTGGGGAAGCCATATTCAGATGTAAAACACACATCCCCTGCGGGGTCTGGCATGGTTTTGGCGGGGACAGAATGACTCAGTTCTTGCCCCTGGGACAGGGCCAGTGGGTGGACGTGGGCCTCCACAAGTGTCATGGCTGCCATGGCCATAAACTCTGTGATAATCAGAGACAGTATAAGCCCAGGAGGCAAAGGTGTGGCTAATGGCTTAGCAAAATAGAAAACACTGGGACCTCCAGGACAGCTCTTAAGGCTGTGGGAAAGAACTCTAAAAACATGAGTTTGAAAATACATAATTTCTCAACTACACAAAAAGTAAGAATGCAATATGAATTATATGAGGGACTTCACAAATCTAAAGGAACAAAGGCATTAAAGCGTCAGCTTGTCCGGGCGGTGGTGGCTCACGCTTTTAATCCCAGCACTTGGGAGGCAGAGGCAGGCAGATTTCTGAGTTTGAGGCCAGCGTGGTCTACAGAGTGAGTTCCAGGACAGCCAGGGCTATACAGAGAAATCCCTGTCTGGAAAAACAAAAACAAAAACAAAAAACATCAAAAAAAAAAGAATTTTACTTAAACTGGGTAGAGCTGATGTAGGCTTTAGAGGCAAGCCCCTCTCTGAGTTTGAGGTCAGAGCAAGTTCCAGGACAGTCAGTGCTACACCGAGAAACCCTGTCTGGGGTGGAGTTGGGTGGATGGGCACTTTACTTAAAGTAGTTAGAACTAAGACATCATTTAAAAAAAAAAAAAAAAGAGTCAGCTTGTAAAAAAGGCAGATACAAAGGCAGGCAGATTCCTGAGTTCAAGGTCAGCCTGGGACACAGGGAGTCCAGGCCCAGGGGTAGTAGAAATGGTAGTTTCCGAACCGGGGACCACCCAGCTAGCTTCTCTATCTGTGCTCTGCAGAGGCCGGATCTCTGAATTCTTCGGGCAAAGGTCAAAGGAAATGTGTGCTTGCTGTCTCCTAAGAATTAATGGGCTGAATCCAGGATGCGGATACACAAGATAATCAAAAGGGAACCTGGAGTAAATGACTGGGATTGATATGTAAAATAAAAGAATGGGCTTATGATCTGTAAGAGATGTGCTATCCAGACAGTTTTCCCTCCCCCCCTCACCCCCCCAGACAGGGTTTCTCTGTGTAGTCCTGGCTGTCCTGGAACTCACTCTGTAGACCAGGCTGGCCTCGAACTCAGAAATCCGCCTGCCTCTGCCTCCCAAGTGCTGGGATTAAAGGTGTGCGCCACCACCGCCTGGCTTCCCAAGGTGAATCTTAACATTGTAATTTTAAACTGAATTTTTGTGCTCAGAAAGATGAGTCCATTAGGCCCTTCTCTTTCCCCTCCTTCTCATTTGCTGCCTAGATGCTGCTGGTGCTCATCTTGGACCTTTCCCAAAATTCTTCCCAGCGTCCAACCAAACCATGGCCATCAATTATGCATAACGTGCCCAGAGCTACCCAGCTCTTCCGTAGCACCAACGGCAGTGGGACACCTTGTGACCTTGTCCCAGTTACTACCCTTCCTTCCCCACTGATGGGAGTCAAATGGTGCATTCTAGGGTGGGCAGGAAAGAAGCAGTAGAGGTGGGCAGTGCTCACAGAACAGTGGAGAGCTCATTTTGAGCTAATCCTCTAGATGAATTAGCTAAAGATCTCAAACCACCATCATCCTGAACTGGTGGGCTCTAATAAAACAAGTATCTTCATGAGAGAACTGTTGAGGGAGGTTAGGTTATGGGAAGACAGTAGGTGGGTGCAGGTGGGGACCTAGAAAAGCCTGCAGACGTTTTAGGACTTTGAGCTAGGGAAACAGAAGGATCCTCCCTGGAGTAGCCAGAACCAAGACTAAGTTCCTGATATATTGAGCAAGTTAGTGTGGTACTTCATTAGGACAGCCATGGGACACTAACACAAGCTCCCAAAGGCCAGCTGGGGACAATGTGGCCTCGAGGTGTATGACCTTGATAATATAACTAGTGAGCAAAGCAGGAAGCCTCGTTCATACTGAACGAGTTCATGCTGAGCTCCCCTGGACAGGTACAGAAGGTTACTTCACAGGGGAGATAATGAAAGGCTGGAGAGTCTTAGAATTTAAAATGAGGGCATTTAATAGAAATGTATGTATAATGTGTAACCTTTACTTAAAGAAGGCATAGGAAGTCTCTGTCAGGAGCCAGGAAGGTGGACTGGTCAGTTCCAGAAACAGGATATAAGTTATCTAATTAGTCCTAGGAGCGGTCAGCCATTAAAAAGATAGCATTGACCAAACCACATTCCTCTAGACAATGAGTGTGCAGGATGACTTCCTTGTGACCTGACTCAGCTAGGTAGTGGGTTCCTTTGGAATTTTCCATTGTTCCCTTGTTATGTTTCCCTGGTAACCCTTTCACCCCCCCTAGTTTGTGGTTTTTCCCTTTAAATACCACTTAGTCCTCATGCTCATGGTCGAACCCCTCTGACCTGCCAGGCTATGAGTTCGACCCCAGATCTGGAATAAACCTCATGTGATTACAGCAAGTTCGGTCTCTGAGTCATTGGGTGGTGGCGTCATCCCGAGACTTGAGTACGGATCTCCCCAGTTCTGGGGGTCTTTCATTTGGGGGCTCGTCTGTGGGATTTACGACCACCCTTGACTCTCTGAAGACCCCTTGGAGGTGAGTTCTTAATTGTGGTCTGTCTGTTTGAGTTCTCATAATGTGTCTGTGAACTGCCTGCCTGTTTTGCAACCTGGGAAGGGATAGCTGGGCTTATTTTCAGTCAGTGACTCCCTGCCCTCCGTGAGGGGAAAAGGGGGCTGGTTGACAGACGTGTCAGGAGCACTGACTAGTACCCTGGGAGACATCCCAGTGGAGATTGGGGGTCCCTGGGGACACCCAGGAGGAACCCCACAGGAGTCCAGGGAAGAAACATTAACCCTGCTCGAGAGGAGCGTGGGTCTGTTCTCCCGGCCATTTAACCTGTTCAATTGGCTCCGCTTTTGGTGTGTTACTCTGTCTGATTTTTTGTGCTGTATTTGTGATTTTTGTCGCCCTCGTGACTGTGATGGGACGGACGGTAACTTTGATGTTGGCTCACTGGATGGAGATTAGGGACATGTCAGTTCAGGTGAAATAAGGACCTCGGTAAATTTCCAGCTGTCTGTTTTTCTGAAGTAAGGTTGGCACTCGCGATTGAGACAAGTCTTTTTGTGTGTATTTTGTGACCAGTCCATCTCAGCAGCCGTGGCAGGCACCGGCCGAGCGACTCTGCGATTTGGCTTTGATTACCTGTGTACCTGATGTTTGTTACTGGGCCCAGTTGTCTTTCTCGGTGTCATGAACCTGAAAAGGTAGATGTCTGTGTAGCAACTGATTGTGTGTGTGTGTGTGTGTGTGTGTGTGTTTGGACCTTGGACTGACAACTTACACCCCCCCCCTTGACTGATGGACAGTGTTGGAGCTGGAGCCGCTGCCTCTGGGTCTTTGGGCTACTCTTGGGGGAACGGGGAATAAATATTGGTGTCGGCAGGAATCCTGTGGTCCCAGATTTTCCAAGAGGGCAGTCAGAAACATGGAATTGGCCCCATAGTTGCCAAAGCGTTAGAGGCAGGGGACTGGACCCAGGTGCTGTAGTTCCAGTTCTTTCCGGGCCAGATCCAGATCCTTGGTCTTTTCCCCATTCAGGCTGGTCGCCTGGATGGCGACCCCAGCCTCAACCCCAGACATAAGCTGAAGCAGAAAGGTTATGTCTGTGGAGCTGGCTCTGGAGAAGGCCCAGCAGCCGACCCACTGCACCAAGCCATGCAGGCTGCTGGAGACTGAAAGGCTGGAGAATCTTAGAATTTAAAATGAGGGCACTTAATACAAATGTATGGTGTATAACCTTTACCTAAAAGGAAATGGAGGGCCACTGTAGCCAGCCAGAAATATAAAATAGCCAGTTCCAGGAACTCAGAGCCTCAGGGCTCTGGTTCCCCATACCTGCCCCTCCTGAATGATCCACAATGAGGGCGGAACTAAGAATGAAGGTCTAGTGGTTTATGAGACTCTCCACCCTATCAACCAGTAGATGAAGATTACATTCCTAGAATGAATGTGTTCCCCTCCCTAACTGAATACCTTGGGTCAGGTCCCTCTGAAATTTTCCACTGTTTTTATGTTTTGTTTCCTTGGTAACTCTCTCTCCGCCCCCAGCTTCCCTTAAATACCCTACACTTTTTGTGTTCCGGGTCGAACTCCTCTGACTGGCAAGGTCATGAGATCGACCCCGGTACCGGTATCCCCAATAAACCTCACGTGATTGCAGCAAGTTCGGTCTCTCGTGAGTCATTGGGTGGTCGCGTCATCCTGAGACTTGAGTAAGGATTTCCCCAGTTCTGGGGGTCTTTCAAGACGAATTTGAGACCTGCTTCTGCCACACCATCTCTGACCTGCCGCTCAGCTACGTGACCCCAGGCTCAGCCTAGCAACATTTCATTCAGGTATCCCACGAACTTTTCCAAGGGGGCCCCAACTGGGGCCGTCTTGTGGTATTTTTTGTCTTTGGGGCTGTCTTATGTGCTGAGAGTGTTAACAAAGCAATGGAGCCATTGGTGGGACAAGTGCAGGATTAAATGGTGGTCTACCTAGAGATATGCCTGGCTAACTGGGTCTACAGCAATGGGGACTGGGCGGAGTCCACAGCACTATACAGGGACAGGGGGCCCTGGAGGCAGGTACCTCAGCTCCACTGACATGGGCTCCCCAGGGGCCAAGGTCAGGCGTGGCCAGAGAGCAGGGCACAGCAGTCAGGGACCCCTGAACCACCAAGTAGGTTTTTACAAAATAGATTAATTGGGTTAAAATATTGTCTATCATCTGGTTTAAAAGTTATTGAATTGGTGCATTGTAAACTGTGGTGATTGAATATCGCAACCTTGAGAGTTATGCTTTGCTTACCATGTGGTGGGTGCTGTTTAGATAAATGATTGTTCTGTGTTTCATGATTGAAGAAAAAAATGGTTAAAACTTTGGTTTAGCTTAACTTATTTAAAAGACAGTCTTAATTTGTACAGCAGAGACTGATAAGCCATTGTGCTGCGGCCAGGAGTTAAGCACAGTTGAAAAGGAGCTGATAGAGGCTGACTGAGTGTCTGCAGGAGCAGCTCTTAAAGGGGACAACAGCTTTTTGCATGTAATATTAGTAACAGAAAATTAGCTTAAAATTGGTAACTCAGGGTTGGAGTCATGTTAAGCGACAAGATGTGGCATGAACCGACCCAGGAAAACAGGCCTTCAGGATATTTTATGTAATTCTTACCCCTTATAAATTTAGTAAGGCCAAGGGTGAGGCCTGGACCAGAGATAAGATTTAAAACGATGTCTTTGATGTATTCAAAATTGCAGTCATGCATTCATATGTAAGAATTGGCAGCTAAGCTTTGTAATATGACAGTAATGCTTTGATATTGATTTTAAAGAAAATGGAATGTTTAAAACTGGGTTTTGTTTAAATTATGGTTATACCTTAACATTATAAGAATTTAAAAAGGTGTGGAGTCTAGTAAAGTAGAGACAAGTGATGAGCAGTCTAGAGACAAATAAAGAGTTAGTTTGCCTTAGAAATAAAAAGTAAATAGAAAAAAATAATCCAAATTCTATCAAAGCCTGGTAGTAGTGCTAAACTGCTAGCACCTTTGCCCCTAGAGTAAACAAGCTTAAAAAAGAAACCTGAAATGTAGCCCGCACAGTCGTCTCGCCAGCAAGAAGACACGCGGACACTAGGTTCCTTCTGCAGCAACGTTTATTGCCTCCTCATCCAGAGGGAAAGAAGGGTTGAGCCAATAATCCGCACTGCTTATATACACCACAGTGTGGCGTGTCTGCCCATAATTGGCTGTTCGCTCATTACCCTACGTAACGCCCCAGAATGGGCCGTGACTCGGCGTCTTTCCACTCTACGCACATGCGCAAACAGTTCTCTACGCACATGCGCAAACAGTTGTTTACTAGGAGTTGACAGCGGAAGTAGGCGCCATCTTGACATGGCGAATGTCTCTCATGCTCCACCACTCCCCACACTGAAATAGCTGTGGCTGTTGTTGGGAGAAGGCTGTTTTGCACCTACGATTGTCTGTCTCACTGAGCTAGTGGGAGATGCCTTCCCTGCTGGTCCTTGGTCAAATGCACCCGTCCAATGGTGCACTCATAGCATTTAGCAAAATAAGGAATTTTATCTTGTCATTTATATCAGAAATGGAGACAGGTTTTTTCTTATTTAAAGATTTTGAGGCAATGGGAACCCAAATATCACCCAGGTAGATTTCTTTGTATTGATTATTAAGGGTTTTGTTTTTGTGTTTTTGAGAAAAGATGCATGAAGTATTTATTGAATTTGTTTTGAGATTCATATGTTGAAGAAATGTATACTCTAGGTAAATCCCTTCATCAGACATGCTAAACTTGCCTGCTTAAATTCCTGGTGTCCTGAACTTCAGCCTGATCCAGTTAAGACACAGAAGACTAATTCTGTTTTTCCTTCCTCACCCCTCTTTTATATCTACACCCCGGTTCAGCTTGAAGAAGTTATGATGAGTTGTCTATCCGGTTCCCTGGACTTTGGGGCTAGAAAGGGTTGTTAATGATTATATTTGAAATAGGGAAAAAATAGCCAGAATTAATTGTATAGCTATAGAAAGCCTTATAATTTGTTACTGAGTTAAATTCATATGTTCCTATTTGGTACAAAATCAATGTTATCTTTTGTAAAATAACCTTCTGATAATATTTAACCTGTACTGAAAGTGATTTAATTGGTGTAAAGATAATTTAAACTAGAAACATTGTGTGACTAGAATTTAGTCAGGTATTTGAGTATTTCTTCAGATACACAGCTTATTCTCAGGAAGTTTGCCTTGGTGTTTATATTATTAGTTTTGAGTTTTGTATCCTATATGCAGTTGTGATTGGTAAAAGTTGAGGCTTGTGTTATAAACCATTTCCATCTTAAATTAGTATGCAAGAGATAAGTAAGAGCTTTTAAGTTGAGAATTTGTTGTTAAGATTGGGTGTACAATGGTATTCTTATTGACTGTGAGGTGTAGCTAATACAGTTCTGTTGTGCATACTTCAAGATCAAAAGATGAAGTTTTCTATATTCACTTGAGATTTCTGGTTTCAGTATTTCCCTAGCAGACAGGGCTTAGAACCAGTTCCTTTTTGCTGCTATTATAGACAGATCTGAGATGTTTAGACCTGTAAGTTTAGAGCCAAATTAGCAAATTCATGGCTCTGAGTTTATTATTAGGGTGATTTCAAGAAAAAGAACTGAGAGTAGTTCGTAGACAATAGTCCAGATTACTTTACATAAATAGTTGGTTTTCAAAAACATCAGAAACCCACAGAATATGGCATTTGATATTATTTATTCATCTGGCTAGAGACCTGTCTGCGATTGACAGTACCCCTTTCTCAGACTCAAAGAAGAAACTGAGCATCATTTGAGCTGCTCCAGCTGTGGC
>NW_022196895.1:75977723-75980847 GCF_008632895.1 Mastomys coucha
TGCAGACGATACTGTCCAAAAAAGGACACACAGGCCTAGGACAGCATATATCTGCCAAGACAGATTAACCTAGTCCTTAAAGTTCCTGTCCTCAGACATTCACGGGCCAGAAGGCTGAAAATTGATGCTCCAACGTTTTGAAGGGCTGTCCAGGTGTCCAGCAGTCTCTTATTAATTGGCAATATTTCTGGAAGCTGTGTTAAGCTTCCCCGAATATTCTATTATTCAGTCATTCCTGGATTTCTGGTGGAGTTAAAATACTATGAAAGAAGAGATGCAGGATAAGTCGTTAAGAAAACTAGTACAGGTGGCTGAGAAAGTGTTTTAAACGGAAAAAGAAAAAGGAAAGTTACAAAAAGACTGTGAAAGGGCATAGTGAAGAGATAGAACATTTAAAAGAGAATCTTTGAAGATGGAGTCTAGTGTGAGAGTCAGAAAGAATAAGAGGCTAGAGAGCTGGAGATAAGGACAGGAAAAAAGAGAAGCTAGGAAGCTTGAGAGCTAGTAAGGTAGTGCCTGGCAATAGAAGAGAGTTAAGGAGTTCCCCTGGCAGTTATGTTGGAACTGTGCTTAGGGACTGCAGGGGCAGCTACAGGAACATCCACTATGGTAGTGCAGCATAAGGCTTATAGTTAAGAGCTGCCATTGATTTAAATATAGGAGAATGTTGCTTTTATGTAAACCATTCAGGAGTCATTAGAGACTCCATGAGTAAGCTCAGAGAAAGACTAAATAACCATAGGCCCATGCATGCTTAATAGATTAGTTTGCCTTTGTTAGAGAAAGAATAAGTGCTGTTCAGATTCTAATGTTAGGCCAACAATATTATACTTTTCCAGGCCAGGAAAATCTAAAATATAATGATACTGATATTTAGTTCTATGATTAGAACTATTACTAGAAGAAGTGGGGAATGAAAGGCTGGAGAATCTTAGAATTTAAAATGAGGGCATTTAATAGAAATGTATGTATAATGTGTAACCTTTACTTAAAGAAGGCATAAGAAGTCTCTGTCACGAGCCAGGAAGGTGGACTGGTCAGTTCCAGGAACAGGATATAAGTTATCTAATTAGTCCTAGGAGCGGTCAGCCATTAAAAAGATAGCATTGACTAAACAACAAGATATAAATTATCTAATTGGTCAGCCATTAAGAAGATAGCATTGACCAAACTACATTCCTCTAGACAATGAGTGTGTAGGATGACTTCCTTGTGACCTGACTCAGCTAGGTAGTGGGTTCCTTTGGAATTTTCCATTGTTCTCTTGTTATGTTTCCCTGGTAACCCTTTCACCTCCCTAGTTTGTGGTTTTTCCCTTTAAATACCACTTACTCCTCGTGCTCCTGGTCGAACCCCTCTGACCTGCCAGGCTATGAGTTCGACCCCAGATCTGGAATAAACCTCATGTGATTACAGCAAGTTCGGTCTCTCGTGAGTCATTGGGTGGTGGCGTCATCCCGAGACTTGAGTAAGGATCTCTCCAGTTCTCGGGGTCTTTCAATATTACTATCATGGGACCATCAGCATGGACTTCACTGACAACAGCCGAAGCCGAGGACATGCCTGGCTGATGTGACATTCCTGTCAAGCTTTGAGTAGACATCACTCAAATGCAACAGGGGCTTGTCACACACTGAACTGCACTCCTCAAAATGGAACTACCCGGGCTCCAGAAGGCCAGGGCAAGCTGTCCCAGGGCAGGAAGGGAAGGTGAGGGCTAAGGGACACCAATCCTACAGATGGCAACCCTAAGAGGATGACGGCTAACTAGATGCAGACTCTCTTCTCAGGTGTGCACCTCAAGTGAGTGTGGGGGCTACCACTCTACTGACAGCACTTTGAAAACCCCTTTTAAAGACTTATTTATTCATTTATTTATCCATGTATTTATTGTATATGATTACACTGTAGCTGTCTTCAGACACACCAGAAGAGGGCATCAGATCCCATTACAGATGGCTGTGAGCCACCATGTGGTTGCTGGGAATTGAACTTACCTCTGAAAGAGCAGTCAGTGTTCTGTACCGCTAAGCCATCTCACCAACCCCATTTTGAAAATCTTAAGTGTCTGACACAGTACCCTACATCTTCACTTTATAGTGGCTCACAAGCCAAGCCAATCTTATTCCCAGCCCAGATCTGCATTATGCCTGCAAAAGTGGTGTCCATTTTGATGTTTTCTGCAAAGCCAACAGGGTCGAGTATGGAAGCCTTGTAACCGGAAGTCACTCTAGCAGAGGGCCAATACTGCTTTTGTGTGCTTGACTTTGAACAGTCTTTCGGGGTTGGCTTTATAGCCCACATTGATTTTTACCTGATTGTCTTGACTCATCGTTCAGAACGGTCTTGGACATGCACTTATAGATCATCACTTGAGATCCCTTCCACCAGATGTTTTGGCTTGCTAAGACCTGTCCCCCTTGACTCTAACCATCTCAGAATTCCTGTCACAAATCAGAAGCTAAGATCTCACTAGAGGGAGGGGCTGAAAGCTATGAGGACCTGCTGTGATCTCAGAACGCCCAGTAGAACATTCTTTAAACCTTCTGATTTCCAGAAAAGAGGCAAAAAAATGGCAAAAGCCCTTTTGACAACTTGGTATTCCAATCTTTTTTCTCCTCCCATGGCGCCAAGGCTGCCCAAACAATCACATCTTAAGACAAGGTTTACGGCAACAACAACAAAGTGTAGCACATGGGCACATTCCATGGAGCTCGGCACTATCAGGCCACAGAGTCCTTGACTCTGTTTTTCTTTTTTAAGATGTATTTATTTGGGGGCTGGAGAGATGGCTCAGCGGTTAAGAACACCAACTGCTCTTCCAAATGTCCTGAGTTCAATTCCCAGCAACCACATGGTGACTCACAACCATCTGTAATGGGGTCTGGTGCCCTCTTCTGGTGTGTCTGAAGAGAGCAATGGTGGTGTACTCATATGCATAAAGTAAATAAATAAATATTTAAAAAAAAGATGCATTTATTTGGCCGGGCAGAGGTGGCACACGCCTTTAATCCTAGCACTTGGGAGCCAGAGGCAGGTGGATTTCTGAGTTCGAGGCCAACCTGTCTACAGAGTTCCAGGATAGCCAGGGCCACAGAGAAACCCTGTCTTAAAAAACCAAAAA
>NW_022196895.1:75980857-76025857 GCF_008632895.1 Mastomys coucha
AAAAAAAAAAAAAAAAAAGTACTTATTTTATGTATGTGAGTACACTGTTGCTGCCTTCAGAAACACCAGAAGAGGAAATCAGATCCCATTATAGACGGTTGTGAGCCACCATGGTATTGCTGGGAAGTGAACTCAGGACCTCTGGAAGAGCAGCCAGTGCTCTTTACCCCTGAGCCATCTCTCCAGCCCTGGACCCCCAACCCTTATGGTCTATGCACACACAGTACATCCAGGTCTTCTTCACACACTGACATTCACTTAAGCACAGAGAAGTCACCCATATGCCTAACATGCAAACATCCTTGCACACAGGCATCCACACCACCACATGTACTCATAGTCACACATGTACACATGAACATTCCTACATGGGTACCACACACATGCATACACAGCCATTCAACCTGCACTCATATATGTGGTCACTCATAGGCACATCCATGCATGCCAGTACATGCAGGCCCTTATCCATGTACTTCTAGACACATACATACCCACATATACGCAGGAGACAAACTGTGAATGCGTGAGACACACCAGGAACTCACGTGTATGCATGTTCTTGAGGCTGCATGTGACAATTTAGGCTGTACTACTCTGTATAACTGGAATCTAGGTGAGAAGATCATGGGTGGGCCTGACAGATACACTCCTCACGGCCTGGAGCTTTTGTGTTTTCTTCTTTTTGTTTGTTTTGTTCTTGAGATAGGCTTTCTGTATGACCCAGGTTGCCAACTCAATTCTCCTGCCTTTGCCTCCCACACACTAAGTCTATGGCTCTGTGTTACCATGGCCAGCTTGGAGCTGTTTTAAACAGGAAAACTACCACCAAGATGTGCCAATCTGTGACTAAGATAAAAGTCCACAAAAAGGACACTTATTTAAGGTTAATGGCAGATGGATGCAGAATGTTGGCTTACTCCATCTCAGCTGGAGCCCACATCGAGTTAAGAGCCAAATTCTCTGTGTGGGCCCTGGACTAGCTGAATGACGAGTAGCTGACTTCCTGACCAGAGTCAGAAGGTAACAAGGATCCACTCTTTTACCATCAACTTAAGAGATGTTTACAGGTGCTGACTTGATAAAACTTGAAAAAGACATTTGTCCTGGAAGACGCAGCCTGCTGCCTCTGACTGCTGGCGGCTGGATGTCACTGGCTATCATTGGGAGTAATCAGATGACATTGTGGCACCTGGAGCTGTCTGAGTGCAAGTGGAGGGAGCAATTTGAATCCCGCTCAACAGGGCTCCACGAGTGGCCTGTAATCTTGTTTCAGCTCACTGGAAATTAGCATCCTTCCTGCAGTCCGAGTGCCGTTGTTTTTCACGTTTCTCATATTTCTGAGCCTTTTGTTCTGCTGTTTAAAACAAACCAGGAGATAACTTACAAGATGCAGCATAAACAGTAAACTGAGCCTTCCCCTTGGAGCTCAGACAGACAACTCAGCATGACAGAGCTGTGCATACCTTGTGTCCAAGAGCACAGACTCCCTAGGTCAGCCGCCACAAGGGTGCATTTTAGGAAATACACACAGGAGAGGGGGTCAGAGGCACAAAGCTTCTATCACCAGAGTAATCACATCCAGGTCACAGGCAGGGTCACTTGGGCACCCCTCCACCCTTTCTGCTCTATTATGGCCTCCACACAAAGTTGGGTTTCCTGTTTTGGGGATCCTATTCTTCCTGTTCGGTTGCCTCATCCAGCCTTAATGGGGGTTGGGGGTGAGGGGGATTCGCCTAGTCGTATTACATTGATGTGCCGTATTTGTTTGAAATCTCTGGCCTGCCATTTTCTGAAGGGACATGTAGGAGGCATGGATCTGGAGGAGAGGAGAGATGTGGGGGAGGGACTGGGATAAGAGGGAGGAGAGATTGCTGTTGGATTGTATTATATCAGATTTGGTTGTTTGGTTGTTTGGTTGTTTTTTCGAGACAGGGTTTTTCTGTGTAGCCCTGGCTGTCCTGGAACTCACTCTGTAGACCAGGCTAGCCTCAAACTCAGAAATCCGCCTGCCTCTGCCTCCCAAATGCTGGGATTAAAGGCGTGCACTATCACTGCCTGGTGAGATTATTAAAAAAAAAAAAAAAAGCCTTCAAGTTGTTGGTCAAGGGGGCCCCTTGAGACACTTCCCCACAAAAATATTCTCTTAACTGCCAACAAATTTTGATGGTAACACTCTATTGCTGATCATAGGACATGGAGTATTCAAGTGGGTGCTGACCTGGAAACTCTGTCCCTGCTGGCTAGCTTCCATAGTACTAGAGGACGCTCTATAGGCTGCTGCAAGGGAAGAGCCATCAAGCACCTCACCCAGCTATGAACCTGTGAGCTGTGGAATGGCCGCCCTGGCAAGCCATGCGACAGAGGCACGAATGTGACAGTAATAAGCAGTTATGGATTTAAGGCCCACTCTACAGAAGGGAATTCATGCCTAGTCCTGTATGTAACCTTGATCAAGAACCTGCAGCAGGGAGGTCACAAGCCCTGGAGAACCTGCTACTAGCATTTTGCTAGGTGAACACAGAATCAAACTGACTTCTAAATACTTCTCTTTATACCCACAGGTTAGTGAAGTCAGTCTTCATCAGAGAAGCGGGCGGCAGGGCTCAGAGACTCACGAGCCTGGTCAAAGCGCTGAGAAGGTCGCGAGTCACCGTGGCCCTCAATGGGTGTATCTACATCATACCCCCTCTCCCTCAAATCTCAGGGAGTAATTTTCACGAGAGGGGAGGGAAGGAAAGACTGTAAGAGCCAGAGGTCAGGAAGCACTGCTTCGCAACACTATCTCCTGGACGTGACAGTTGGTTGCACTAATGAGCTAAGAGCCGCTGGCTGCCTGCACAAGATCAAGCCGGTCACCATTTCAGCGTGGATGGAGGATGGGCTCACAGACCTCAGCTCTAGATAAGAGCTGCTGGCAGTCGAGGCTGCCGGGGAGGAAGAGTCGGTTTTCTGTAGGGGCTGCACAGGCGTAGGTAGCCCTTGTGGTTGTCTGTGCTCCAGTATCAGCCCTAGTCCCACGTTACATAAAATAGCACCAATCAGATTCAGTGAGGCATGAAGCTGAGAGGGAGACTCAGAGAGCAGGAAACCTACAATAGTTAGAAAGGAGACAGAGAAGGAGATGTTAAAAATGCATTGTGCATATACACAAAGTTCTCAGAGTAAATACAAAATACTTTATTTGAAGAGAAGTGATCCGGGACCAGGGACCAATCGTTGAGGACCGGCTTGGCTTGGACCAGGTCTGCAGATGCAGTTCCGTGCTCGGCTCTCCTGCAGAGAAGGCTAGGCTGCTTTCAAGAGTGACCATGAGGTAAGATACACCAGGTCTGTCAGTTTCTCGGTGATGTTATTTTTTTTTTTTTTTTTTAGTTATGCATGAATGTTGGAGAAAAACCAGAGCCCAGACAGGTAATGAAGTGTACAGGCAACTGAAAGCTGCCAAACGACCAACAGCATAAGGATGGCCTGCGCCAAGAGCTCCGCCTTCATCTCCTGTCCCTGTCCCGGAAGTAAACTCTACATGCAGGTCAGAGGTTGTGTCCTCCAGGCTGACCCACAGACAGGGGTGGGCAGCTAGGAGGCCCCGCCCCTACGCCGGTTTTCTTTGGCCACACAGCCCCTGCTGCCCCTGCTGCGAGCTGTCACCTCCCTGCTGGGCTTCCCACTCATCCTCCGCCTCATGGGCGTGGCCTTCCCACTCGGCGCTGCTGTCCTCATCCTCATCCTCATCCTCCTCATCCAAAAGGAAGCTTCTCCGGGAAGCATCCTGGCGCTGCTGGGATCGGGCCTTCTTTCTCTTCCGGAGAAAACGAGTTGGCTCAGGCACCGGCTCCCGCCCTGATGGTGGCACCAGGCTCATACACTGGAGCCCTTGCTCCTTCTTGCGTTTGTACTCCATTATTTGCTTATTCAGTGCCTCGTGGTCAATCCCACAGAGATTTGGGTGTGTGGCTGGTTCTGGGGAGTCATGTGGTGCCTGGGCATCAGTGTTCCTGTGAGAGAAGAGAAGCCTTCACACAGACCCCAAACCAGGCTCCGAAGCACGGTGTAAGGAGCAAACCATCTGATAGGACCCGTGCTACAGTATCTCCTCTGCCTTATCTGAGGGTGACAGGGATGTAGGAAGGTGACCCTGGACAGTGGCTCGGATAACAAATGTGTGCATCTGAGTATGGTGGTATATAGGCGGCCACCCAGAACTATAGAGACGTGTGCTGGATCCAGGGGCAGGTACCAAGGGGGCATGTGGGCTAGCAGAGGCACAGACTGAGCAGCTGCTGTGGCTTAAGCATCTGACACAGGTAACAGAAAGATGTCCACATGGCTCACCTCAAAATGTCCGAGTCATCCCTTTCATCTGGGGGTCCAAAGTCAGCCATTGCCAGTAACCGATCGACCTGAAAGGAAAGTGTGGGGGATGGCAGGCCACAGCCCTTGCCCTCTGCTTCCAGGGTACAGCGTCACAGCCTCACACACAGCCCTGCGTAAGTCTCCTGGTTAACACCACTGCAGGTGCCTTCTCAATGCAGAGATTCACACCCTCCCCGTTCCATTAACTTGTCCCAAGTTCCCTGACAACAACCAAGGCTCCCTGAACGTGTAACATGAAAATAAACACTGGCTGAATTACATAACTGACATTTACTAAGGTTTCTAAGGTGCTTTTGCAAAGCAATTCCATTTGGCCCCAGAAGTTTGAGTGTTTATGGACAGGAGGGCTTTAGCATAGCAAGAACAGATGTGAGGTCGGCCCAGTCTCAGCCGGCCAGAGGAGCCCACTGTGGGGTCAAGAGGTCTGGGCCAAAAGTAGCAGCACTCAGGAGTCAGAGGCAGGGGGATCTCTGTGAGTTCAAGGTCAATCTGGTCTACTTAGCAAGTTCTAGGCCAGCCAGGGCTACACAATGAGACTCGGTCTTAAAAATAAAGGAAAGCAAACCAACTGAAACATGAAATTTTACCCACTGAAGTTCAAGGAGTATACAAAAGTATAAAAAGCTCATTGTTTGGGTAGGGGAGATGACTCAGTAGGTAAGGGCACTTGCAGCCAAGCCTGGTGACCTTGAGAGGGCCAAAAACCTCAAGAATAAAAATGGGCAGCGGTGGGGCACGCCTTTAATCCCAGTACTTGGGAGGCAAAGGCAGGTGGATTTCTGAATTCGAGGCCAGTCTAGTCTACAGAGTGAGTTCCAGGATAGCCAGGGCTACACAGAGAAACCCTGTCTTGAAAAAAAAAAAGTTCAATTCCTGGGAAACATGCTGGGCTCCTCAGGGGCGCTACTGACAATGGGTCATTGATCAGTGCTGTCCCAGACATAGGGAGGATGAGTCTGGAGCTGGGTCAGCTCCTCTGACAGTGGCTAACAAGGCCGGAACTGAGCTGGCTTCTGAAACTCTCCAAGGTCTCACCAAATATAATGGAACTAACGTAGCAACCAATCAAAATTGGACTAATGTCTCTGCTGCACTTCTAGCCAATCATATTAGAGGTTACAACCTTCTGGAAAATTCCTCTAGCCCTGCATAAAAGGGGACGGACCTGTGAGCTCCTCTGGTGGTTGCCATTTTGATTAATGGTTGATCCCTGCAAGCTGGTAATTTCCACAGAACAAACGCTCTTTGTCTTACACGCTATTTGAGTCTCGGGTCTTCCGCTACTCTCAGACCCTGACAACCAGAGTGGATCCTCAGGAGACGTGGACCTCCATGCCCACTGTGCTGACAACCTGAGTGGGCTCCTCAGGAGACTCGGACCTCAACGCCCACTGCGCTGACTTGTTCTATACGAGTGTGACATGGCCAGAGACATGTGGGAAGAGGGAACTCCACCTGAGAAAATGCCCCTGCGGACACTCTCTGGCCTGTGGGCGAGCATGTGGGAATGCCTCGCCCACCCGTGGGAGCACCATCCCTGGGCCGGACGGTCCTCGGGTGTCTAATGGAGCTAGCCGAGCAAGCCATGAGGAAGGAGGAAGGTGACAAGCAACACTCCTATACAGCCCCTGCCTCCAAGTCACTGTCCTGTTCCTAGCCTGACTTCCCTCACCGATGGACTGTGAGACAGAGCTGTAAACTGAAATAAGCTCTTCCCTCCCCAGTTGCTTTTGATCGTGGTATTTTATCATCGCCATAGAAACCCTAACTAAGGCACCCGAACACATAGGGCTGGAGAGAAACCCTAACTGAGACACCCAAACACACAGGGCTGGAGAGAAACCCTAACTGAGACACCCAAACACACAGGGCTGGAGAGAAACCCTAACTGAGACACCCGAACACACAGGGCTGGAGAGATGACTTGGTAGGACACTGGCTGCTATTCCAGAGAATCTGGGTTCACTTCCTAGCACCCACACACTAGTTCGTGGCATCAAATGCCCTTTTCTGGCCTCAGAGGGCAATATATACAAGTGGTACAAACATACATACAGGCAAAAAACCCATATTCATAAAAAAATTTTAAATAAATGAGCAAACAAATCAACACATAAATAAAAGCTCACTCTGCTGTCTATGGGATTTTAAAAGGCTAATTATTATAAACACTCACCTCAGCCAGGACCATGTCTCTTTTGTCTTGAACGAACACTATAGGTGGAACATTTCTCAGGATTTGCTGAGACATCAGAAGATGCCTGAGGAGAGAGCTCATGGCACTTAGTGGAGAGAAGCCAAACACAAACTGCATCAGACTCACAAATTTGCTAGGCGATAAGGGAGACTTGATCACTATGGAGGCAGAAGGGGCTTCTCAGGGGGAGCCACTGACAAGGGGTCATAGATGGGGCGGGGCGGGGGGAAGGGGAAGCCTTCCCATACTGCCTCATCATATAGGATGCACCACACCATAGCTGGTCTTCACTCCTCCAAGGCAACCGAGGCCTAATGAACAGTTGTCTGAATGGACTCACAGCATCCTGTATTCAGTGGCCACTCCCTGGAAGGACTCTGACCTGACATCCCTGCATGCTAGACACGAAAGATGTTGGTTGGTACAGCTCAGTAATGTGATACAAACCAGACAGACACATGAGGTCTAGGCCCTGCAACTCCTTGAAACTTTTGACACCAAATGTTGAGCAATCACAATAGGCTCAGAGATGCATTCACTCTGCTGACACAGACAGACAAACAGATATGCTGGATGAGCCCCACCCCTGGGCTCCCAGCCCAGTCTGCTTTCTGAAATGGAGTAATACATGAAGGGAGGGCAAGAGCGACAGGGAGGAGCGGGAGGTCTGTGTGAGGCATCTGACCCTGAGAAGCTGAGATGCATGGCCAGATGGATTTCTGCCCTGATTAGTTAATTAATTAATTAATAATTTATTTTTAACTGAATAAACTGAGTGTACTGGCTGGTTTTATGTCAACATCGACACAAGGTAAAGTCATCAGAGAGGAAGGAGCCTCAGTTTTAGTCTGTCTCCATGAGATGCAGCTGTAGGGCATTTTCTCAATTAGAGGTCATTGGGACAATGGCCCAGCCCATGGTGAGTGGGGCCATCCCTGTGGGTGGGGCCATCCCTGGGCTGGTAGTCCTGGTTCTCTAAGAAAGCAGGCTGAGCAAGCCATGAGCAGCAAGCCAGTAAGGCCTCTGCACCAGCTCCTGCTCCCAGGTTCCTGCTCCGTGTGAGGTCCTGTCCTGCTTTCCTTCGATGATAAACAGTGATGTGCAAGTATAAGCCAAATAAACCCTTTCCTCCCAACTTGGTTTTTGGTCATTGAGTTTTGTCATAGCAACAAAAACCTTACTGAGACATTGAATAACTTCGTTATGTCCAAGCAGCTCGTCAATTTTCAAAATTTTGGGTCTCAGGACCCTTTACAATTTCAAGAAGTTACTGAGAATAACCAGCAGATTTTGTTTACATTGTTCTACAGATGTTTACTCCACTGGAAATATTAAATCTAAGAAATTTAAAAATGACATATTTTAAAAGTCATTTAAAACAGCAAGCATACTAACTGTGGACACACACAGTTTTCATGAAAAAACGACTTTTTAAGGAAACGTCGAGAGCAGTGGCCTCGCGTGTGTCTGCACGTTTTTGAGGACCAGCTCAGCAGAGGAGCAGCCAGCGCTTCACTCCGCACTTACTTCCTGTTGCTATTCTCGCTGAAACACATGAAACTGTGGCCTCCCACAGATAAGAAACGGAGGAAGGGGAAATGTATTTACAGTCCTTAGGAAAGTATGGATCATTTTGAGCCTCTGTGCAACCTAACACAATCCAGTATCCCATTACAATGCATCAGGGTCTGGCGGGTTAGCGGACCTTCTCCTGCTGTGTGGTCTTATGACCTTGCATGTCAGTCCAGCTGTTGACACTAGGTCAAAACCCTGCAGAGTACAGCATGGCACTTGTAAAGTCATAGTCCTCAAGAACAAACTTAAGAGTTCTCCAGCCGGGCAGTGATGGCGCACGCCTTTAATCCCAGCACTTGGGAGGCAGAGGCAGGTAGATTTCTGAGTTCGAGGCCAGCCTGGTCTACAGAGTAGGACAGCCAGGGATATACAGAGAAACCCTGTCTCGAAAAAAAAAAAAAAAAGAGTTCTCCAGACTATGGAGTTCACACATTTCAGACTCAACTACTCAAATTCTGTAAGGGTAAATTTGCTAGCAGCCTTGGGCATAACCAGCCAGCTGTCTGCTCTTCGGTGGTTTACTTGATCATTCTTCAGAGATGTCTGCCAAAACCCTACACTGGACCAGCTGCAAGCGTTCTCACCTAGGGAGGACGGGGCCTCATTAGAGACCCACCTGTGCTTCCCACCAAGGGCCAACATTGACAGCATTTTTACTCTTTTCCTTGTTCATCCAGGGTGCTGTTAGGTAAATGAGGCACTGGGAGTCTCAGTAAGCTTGGGCAGCAGTGGAATCAAGAGCCAGCTTTAATGTAGTCAAAATAGTTCTTGCCTCACAGAACCCTGAAAGGACCTATGGAGCCCCACAAAACTTTTGAGAAATCTGATTAGATTAGGTCTTACAAGAAAATGCAATTTATATTCTAAGAATCAAGGAGCTGCTTCCAAGATCTTCCTGAAAAGCAAAAATCCTCAATGGGAAATTGTAAAGTTTACCTAGAGACAAACGGCCAAGGCACTTAGGTTCAGGTAGAAGGTGTTACGTGTAGGGAGCAAACCCCATCACCTCATCACCTCATGTAGGCAGCGCTCCTCTGCAGCACGGCCTCCGTGCGCCTGTTCTGCTCCGCAGAGACACCTGTCTTCCAGTACACTCGGCAGGCTGATAAGTCTGGAGTCACAGAGACCTGAAATGCCCCCCAAGGCTTGTCACTTTACGGTTTTAGTCTGCACAGTTCACACAGCGTGCTGGAGATGGGAACTACAGCTGCTTCTGCCTCATGATGGCAGCCAGAGAGCACAGCATTCATGGAGGGGAAGTGGGGTCAAAGACACCCACGCTCACCTCCCCTCTCTCAGCTCCACCCCATGTACCCCACAGCACTGCTCACAGCCCCTGCTAGGAAAGGTGGGGGGCCCCCGTGGAAACCTCACCCACAGTCCTAAGCTACTTCTAATGCTTAGGCTCATCACACTGGTTGACACTAGGTAGTCATAGGTCCCTCACCCAGGTAGAGAAAAAGCTCTACCTGTGCACCCTGACCCACAACTTAAACCAGACTTGGCCCCTCTGCAGTCCCAAACAAGACCCCAGCTGTGAGGGCTTCAGGCAAAACTAAGCTTGTGCCCTCCTGCCCCCGAGCCTGGCCTCCGCTCACCTTGGAGAGCTCCACATTCAGGTCATAGACCTCCTGACTCACTTCAGGAGTGCACAGCAGCTCTGTCAATGATTTGTAGAGAAGGCCGTTCAGGACTCTCAGGCGTATACTGTCTTCCTTTCTAGTCTTCTTTAAGGTGTTCTTCGTGAGTAACTCATACTTGGACAGCTTGGGAGTCAAGTGAGTCCCCAGGGATGGACCTTCATACCAAAACTTCTTTCTATATCAAGAAAACGAAAGCTAGGTTGGGAAGAGGAGGCTGGAAAAGTAACTCAGTGGTTAACAACACTAGTTAAGTCTTTCAGGGGACCTGGGTTCACATGGTGTCTCACAGTCAGTGTTCCAAGGAATTTGACAAACTCTTCAGACCTCCACAAATACCAGGCTTGCACATGATGCACATAACATACATGCAGGCAGGCTAGGGAGATGGCTCAGTGGTTAAGAACATTGACTGCTCTTCCAGAAGTCCTGAGTTCAAATCCCAGCAACCGCATGGTGGCTCACAACCATCCGAAATGAGATCTGACACCCTTCTCTGATGCATCTGAAGAAAGATACAGTGTACTTAGATATAATAATAAATAAATCTTTAAAAAAAAATACACGCAGACAAAATACTCATACACATAAATGAATCCTTTTTTGTTTGTTTGTTTTTCTGGCCTTGAACTCAACAAATAGCCTGCCTCTGCCTCGAGTGTTGGGATTAAAGACATGCACCACCACCACTTTAAAACTCAGGAAAAAAGGTCTAGCGGTGGCAGTGCACACCTTTAAATCCAACACTCAAGATGGAGAGGCAAGTGGATCTATTTGAGTTAGAGGCCAGCCTGGTCGACAGAGTAAGTTCTAAGACAGCCAGGCAGAGAAACTGTCTTGAAAAAAAACATACACACACACACACACACACACACACACACACACACACTCACACACACAAAGACAGAGAAAGACAGAGAAAGACAGAGAGACAGAGAAAAACTCATACTCATATATATAAAATACATCTTTAAAAAGAGATGGGGGCTCCTTTTTTAAAAAATTAGATGAGATAGCTATGACAAGTTAAAAAAGTTTTGCATAAACTTCATCAAAATGCTGTGACACTTTGTATAGGGTGCCCTCATTGGGCACTGGACAGCCAGGGCTATACAGAGAAACCCTGTCTTGAAAAACCAAAAAGAAGAAACTAAAGGTTGATGGTTCTAGTGTGTTCCCTCACTGAACACTGAGGGAAGCCTCACTTCTCACTGTTAGAACAGGAGCCAGTTCCAGGTCAGGGAAAGAGGACAAATTGCCCAGATAACTACAAAATGCTTGTAAGAAATGGGCCAGCTATAACAATAAAAGTGAGTGCACCCGGATCCCAGACCATGGTTTCCAGCACTTTCTAGTAACCTGGGCTCCTCATAGGAACGGCTGATTCTCAGGGGTGAAGAGGGAATACGAAGATGAGCTTAAGCCATCTTCAAGTGACGGAAAGTAAGAAATTGCTAAATGTTTGGGGTGTGTCAAGAGAACAAAGGGGCTGAGGGGCTGCTGATGGCCAGAGATGGAACAGTTTGAGCAAACTAAAACAACAGCTGGTAACCACAAATCCACACTGAGGAATGCATTAATAAATGAAGGGGAATGTCTCCCACAAAGAATTCTAAGTAATCCATGACCATAATTCTCTTAAGGTCAGGGGCTACAACACAACAGCTTCCTACCAAAAATGACAAAAGGGACAGCTGACCCCACAACAGTGGGCAGCACACTGGCTATAAGACCCCTCGGGATAAGACAGGATAAAATGGTAGGAAGCTCACGGCTATATACACTGATAAGATAGATAAAATGATGCTTTTCCTCCATAACTTTCTCCCCAAGTTCACAACCCACATATAGCCATGAAAATATCGAATTCCAGCATTGTGTAACCACACAGCCTTCAACTAGGACTGTCCAGAACAGCGACAACTGTCAAACAGGGAAAGAAAGAGTGACCACGAGTTGCTGGGTCCAGATAAGAAAAAGACATTAAGGATAGCACATTCAATTCTGATAGAGAATCTTAGGCCAGTCTCAGAACTATGCACTTCTTCATAAACCTAAAACCACCTGTAAAATCATTTGTTAAAACAAACCTCCCAAAATATAAACTGGCTTACCACACTTGGTAGATTCTAAGATGCTGTGGAAATTAAAAAAAAGAAAGAAAGAAAGAAAAGAAAGAAAGAAAGAAAGAAAAGAAAAAAGATTTTTTTTGTATTGTTTTTTGCGACAGAGCTTCTCTGCTTAGTCCTATCCTGGAACTCATGCTTGTAGATCAGGCAGGCCTTGAACTCAAATCAGAGATCCGCCTGCTTCTGCCTCCCCAGTGCTGTGATTAAAGGCCTGTGTGGACACTGCCCGGCGAAATCAAAGTATCTTAGATCTTTATTACTAAAAACATCTAATTAAGACAAATTTTTATGCACTTAAAAGTGTGAAAAGAACGTGGAAATGGTCAAAGGTCAAACTGCAGATGATCCGCCAATCAATAATCATCTAGTAACACGAACAAGACCCCTGTCCCCAAGGTCCCACCCCAACCCCTCGTGGACATCCCTGTAGAAACCGCCTCCATCCAACCGTGCGCCAGGCGACTAGGCCCGCAGCAGACCCAGATCGGTCCCTACCTGGTTTTCGAAGCAAATTTCTTGAGCAAGTTCTTGCTGCCGCAGGAGGAGACCGAGGTGTGCAGGGCCGGCGCGCGGCCGGGAAGAAGCGCAGCCTTGTGGCCGCCCCGCAGAGCCTGCAGCCCCGCGCGGGAGCCTCTCAGCCCCGCGACGCCGGCCCACATGCCTCGGAGCGCGGGGCCCACTGCACGAGTGGGCTCAGGACCAACCGGTGTGTTCGCCCTAGTGGACTAAAGAAGGCAACGGGAAGCCCGGGGCCACGTGTGGGCGGGACTAACCCGGCATGTGGGCGGGGCTGCGGCGCGGACTTATGACTGTTGTGGGCGGGGCGCAAACTGTGTACAATGTGGCCAGGGCCCCAAACCAGCCGGATTTTTTGTTTTCAGCCGTACAGTTATTTTATTATTTACTTATGTAAATGTGTGTGACATCCGCACGTAAATGCAGGTGCCTCCGGAAGCCAGACGAGAGCGTGGCATCCCCTGGAGCCGGAGTTGGAGAATTGAGAACTGCTTGATGGATTCCTGGAAACCCAGCACCTCCTGAAGAGCAGCCAAGTGCTCTGAACAGCTTAGCCATCTCTTCAGCCCCACCCAGCTTATATTAAAGCAAGGCCGTGGTGCCCACACTGTAGTGTGCATTTCAAAAGGCTAGAAGGGTGTTTTGATCGTTTCACCACTAAAGAGGGAACAAATGTCTGAGGAGACAGTTAACATGACTGAAACATGCAATGCACGGGGTGTGTAAATGGTGTATGGTGGTCATCAATATAACACTGTCTCTGGTTCGATGTTTTAGTTTTAAGTGTATTTCAATGTGAAAAGCCAGAGTAGAACGCAAACAAGGAATTAAGAAGGTCCAACGACTTTGAGTGAGGAGACGGAGGGGAGATGGGCCTAACTCCATTGCCTGCAGTTTTCCGAGGACTCTTTTGTCTTCATTACTATTCCCGCTCTACCTTTTCCCTGTAGCGTTTCCTCACCTCAACTCAAATAAGCAGCCGTTTCATCACTGAGGAGAAAATTTAGTACAGGGACATACATGTCAGATTTTAACAAGATGGAGGATGACACAGTTCACTGTAAGTCAGTAGCTGTAGCCCAGAGTGTTCACCCCTGTTCAGACTAAAAACTAAGCCTAGCGTTTTCATTTAAAGCTGCTGACTGGGGGCCAAGCTTTTGTACTCGGTTGTTAAGGACAATGACCTATTCTTCCAGCTGTTTCTCCAGGTCATTCTGTTCCAGGTAGCAAGGGAAGTCATGTTAGACAGTAATCAGTACAAGCAGTGCTTTAAGTGAATCACCAATAAATAAATAAATAAATAAATAAATAAATAAATAAATAAATAAATAAATGAACCAGAATCTAATAATCTAATAATTGGTCTTTTGTACCTTATTCTATTCCAGTGGGGTGTTAACAATGCAGAATAACACTGATGTTTTCCTATGTTAGCCAATGGGCCTGTTGCATGGCAGCACACTGGAAAACAATCCCAGTACAAGCCTGGGAACAGAGCAACTGGCTTTGTCCTGTTTGTGGCGTTTGAATCCACGGGAGAAGACCAAGAACAATTTCAATCCAAACTTTGATTAAGTGAATTTATTCTTACTGTTAACTGAGGACAGCGAGCGGCCTTAGCACCACACAGCCTGCTGTGGTGAAAGTGGGTTAGAGGTGGAGGTTAAAGACAGATGTCAGAAAGGTGTGCTTTACAGCCATACAGGGCATCCATGGCTGGATGGGAAACATATTTTACTTTCCTCCATTTGTTTGTTTTTTCTTTCCTGGTATGTAGTAATAAAATGGCCAATTTTTTTTTCGAGACAGGGTTTCTCTGTGTAGCCCTGGCTGTCCTGGAACTCACTCTGTAGACCAGGCTGGCCTCGAACTCAGAAATCCACCTGCCTCTGCCTCCCTAGTGCTGGGATTAAAAGGCGTGCTCCATCACGCCTTTAGGTCATTGGCTAAAATGACCAATTTGCTGGGAGATGATGGTGCACGTCTTTAACCCCAGCATTTGGGAGGGAGACAGAAGCAGGTGGATCTCTGAGTTTGAAGCCAGGTTTGTCTATGGTGCGAGTTCCAGGACAGCCAGGGCTACACAGAAAAAAAAAATTGTCTCAAAACAAACAAACAAAGACCATCCCATCCCTTCCTGCAGAGATAAGCAGATTTTGTTTTTGTTTTTGTTTTGTTTTGTTTTGTTTTTCAAGACAGGGTTTCTCTGTGCAGCCCTGGCTGTCCTGGAACTCACTCTGTAGACCTGGCTGTCCTCAAACCTAGAAATCCTCCTGCCTCTGCCTCTCAAGTGTAGGGGTTAAAGGTTTGCACCACCACTGCCCGGCTAATAAGCAGATTTTATAATAAGCAGCCAAGGGCAGCTGTTAATGTCTCACAACCCATTGTCCTATTCTTTCACATGCAGTCCGCTGGGATCTCCCAGGTATTCCAGAGCAACAGGTCTTAAATGCCTGGCTCCATAGTAAGTGTCTTTAGCCATCACAGGAGACCTGTGCAAATTATTACTTAGGTCTGAGTACTCTAATGACTGATATAGAGCACTTCATTTCTGAGCAGGCAAAACCACAGTGCCATCTAGTTAGGGCTGGCTGTCACATCCCCACAGCCAAACTAATTTGGAACACCCCCCCCCCAAATCATAGCCAAATGTATGAACATTTGTCCATAGTAACATGGTGGATAGATGAGTATTAGTTCTGTAGCAGAGGTATAGAACATGCCTGTAGCAGTATGTGCTGCCTCATTTGTGCAGTCCCAATAGTTGGAAGACTGAGGTAAGAGAATTCCTTTAAGAGCCACCCTAAGCTACAGACTTAAGATCTCAAAAAAAAATTTTTTTAAAGGAAAAAAAGAAGAAAATCCTTTGCAAATCTTAATAACTTATTCAGTGATGAAACTAAATTGTATTGTGGGCATATAATATAAATACACCACATGGATATTGGTGATCAACTGTATTGGGAATTTGAGATAAAGTTTCAGTCTCAAGATATTAAATCAGTGAAAAATGACTGGAAAATGGATTTAGCTAAACTCTACATTAAATCATTCCATCTAAACTCACCATCTAGTATAGATACTAGGAGGTCAAAAGATAACTTTGGATCAAACTTGCTCAAAAGTATAAAAATGAATTTGGGGCATGGTGACATGACACACACCTGTGATCCTCTTGGGATTGGGGGAGGTGAGGATTTGCTTTATAATGGGCATATAGATACTGCTTTTGCGAAAAACAACAACAACAACAACAAAACACTAACATGTCTCCTGGGCCCACAAAGTAACAAAAAGCAGGATGAAGGCCTGGCATCTCTCTTGTCACTTTACATTTTACATTTCTCTCTTTTGTCTTAAAACTCTCGGCCAGGATCCTGCCTATCTCTGTATGTAAGGAAGCACAAGAGTCACTCAAAGAGAGTCTATCTAAAAGTCGGTGAAACTTAGCCTGCCCTCTTCTTTCAGGACTGAAGTGCAAAATAAGAGGAACCAAGGCATTTTACTGTCAATATTTGCAGTGGCCTATTTCAGGGCCCCCCGAAAGTCACCTGAAAGACACAAGTCACTGTCCTAAGCCTGATGATGAAAATTATATAGGTGGCAATAACATTGATAAGAGGACTCCAAGAGTCATCTGCAGAGCGGCTGTCCTAACACACTACACCAGAAGCAGATAGAAGCAGATGGAACGGCTGTGTCTCCCCACGATTCTGGAGTGCACTGGAACAACAAATCCACAGCCGCGTTGGTGGCGGTGTTCACTCTTTACCAAGCGCGCTTGTTGGCAAACACAGGTTCTTTTACTCCAACCTTCGATCACACATCATGTCACACACACACACACACACACACACACACACACACACGGGCATGCGCGTCCTAGAGTTCAACCAGGCCTTACCGGAAACAGAAGCAGATAGCTAATGCAGATAGGGAGAGTCACTGCAGGCATTTAGAAAATATAAGAAACCTAGTTGAGGATCTGCTAGAATTTCAGAGCTGGGCTGCAGGGTCTCAGGTACGAACGTTAGAGATGCTCTGAAGATTAGAGCTGAGCACCAGAGACATTGGACTGTGGAAGGCAAAACACAGAATAATAGAGGCAAAGTGCAAGGCTGGTGTCTACACAGACGAGTAGAAGGCCGGAGGATGACAAGTGGAGTGGGTCCCATCAAGCAATGACATTCATGCGCTGAAAGTGCCACAGGCAGTCAAACCTCTTTGCCTTTTGACACCTTGATGAATGGGTCTTCCAGTGGCATGCTGGTGGGGCTGGAGCCATTGCTCTCATGGTTGCAGATGTCCCTTTTGTTATGGGACTCAATGCAGGGGTGTTGCACACTAGTTCTTGGGCCTGGTTTTTCTGAGGCTGTTTTAATATGCCTGCTGTGCCCATATGTTACCCATTTACTTTGATAACTTTGCATTTGATCTGTTTTTTAGGTATAGAAATGTTATTTATTAGTCTTTGCTTTATAGTTGGTGCCAGATAGGTTTTGGTATCTTTGTGCACAAATAAGATTCAAAATCCACCCTACCTCTCTTTATTTGCACTCAATATGGCATCATCTGAGGCACACCATGGCCTTGATCACTGTTTTACACAAGATGAAGTAGTTTAGAGGCAACCACCACCCTACACATAAGAGGTGTGTAACAAGTTGGGGACATTTGGATCTTGACTGTCCTCTGAAGCACTTGATAACAATGCTGGGCCAGGGATCAGACTTGGGCATCCTTCTACAGAGGTGCCAGGCCTCCAAGAAAGCTAGGCAGACTTGAGAAAACAGCTAGGCACGACCATTTACAGAGGGGATGGGGACACCAAGAGAACAAGATTCTCTAAATCAATATGAGCAAGGCTTATTTACACTGACAGAGACTAAGGCAGCATGTACAGCGCCTGCACGGGTCCGCGCGCGTGCGCAAGCACACCCACACCCACCCACCACACACACACACACACACACACACACACACAAACACACACACACACACACACACACACGTTTTATTATGGCTTCCAGGTTAGTGTTTTTATGGGATTCCTGAATGCGTGAACACCTGAGTCTCTGAGCCTTGTACCTTCCCTTGGGACCTTTTCCCAGCCTCCATGTGACTGTTTTTATTTCATTTTATGTTTTATTTTGTTACATTTTATCTCTTAGAAGCTCATTCTTTTCTCGGCACAGGCACCGAGTCGCCAAAAAGGCGAGCACAAAGCAGTCCCGCACAGCTCGCTCTTGGGCGGCGTCCAGGGGACCAAGGGGCTGGCGACGGCGTCCCCGCGCATGCGCGTGACGTCGGCGTGCGCCTGCGCAGCAGCGCTGAAAAGCGTCAGCGCGTGACGGCGCGGGAGGCGCTGGTGCTGGGTGGAGGACGCGGTGGTCGGGCCGCGTGGGCTCACACGAGGTTAGAGGTCGTCTGCTGTGGCCCCCGCGGGGCAGGGGCTGCCGGGGTTTGGCCCTTGCGGAGGTGGAGGTTCGGGGTGTGGTTCCGGTGCGAGCCGAGGCCCTGTATGGGCTTCGGGGCCGGGGCGGGCAGTGGCGGTTTGGGGTGCGGCGGCCTGCGGGTTTGCAGTGGGGCCCTAGGCAGAGAGTCGGGGTTGCAGGCCGGGTTCGTGGGGTCCGGATGCGGTCGCAACCTCGGCTCTTTGTGCCCGCAGGTAGCTCGCGGCGTCCGGCCGCGCAGGCGCGCTCAAGATGTCGTACATGCTTCCGCATCTGCACAATGGCTGGCAGGTAGATCAGGCCATCCTTTCGGAGGAGGACCGCGTGGTCGTCATTCGCTTCGGACACGACTGGGATCCCACTTGCATGAAGATGGACGAGGTTCTGTACAGCATCGCCGAAAAGGTAACAACGCATGTGCGGTGTTCGCCCTGCTGGGCCCCGCGGGGCGGTTTGGACGCGAGATTCAAGCCTGAGTCCGCCTTTTCAAGTGGGCCTTCCATGGCGACCCACACACAGAAAGAGCGACAGGGTTCGTGTACTCGTACGGGGAAGGTTTGTGCCAGAGATGGTTAGAGTTTCGTAGAATTGGAAGAAATGTATGATCTTCCTCCGAAAATAAGTGACTCATAGTGATGATAAAATTTTTTCTTTGTGATTACGGAAGAGGATTGTCCCGGGATAGGTCTTGTATAGAAACAGACGGACCTTGAGCTCGCTGCCTCAGTCTCTTAGAGTTCTGGGATTACAGGGCACCACTGTGGACGGTGTTTTTTAAAAGAGTTTACCAGGGCCAGCTGCGATGGCATATGCATTTAATCCTAGCACTCCAGAAGCTGAGGTATACTGATCTTCTTGAGTTCCAGGCCAGTTGGTACTATATAAGACCCAGTTTCAAAAACAATGTATCGTGTGTGTATCGTGAACAGAATGACTTTTCAAACTTTGTTGGGCGTTGGAGCTACTTAAGCGGCTTAGTTTAACTGTATTGGCCTTTGCTTGAGACTTTAAGAATTTATTGTATTTATGAGGCAGAACTTTTAGGTTAATACCATGATGAACTTTGTAGCTGCCCCACTCCCCTCCCAACTCCCCCACCCCACCTTACCCCTTTGGGGAGAGAGGGAAAACGGATTCACTGTGTAGCCCAGACTTGAACATTCTTTCATTCTCCCTGCCTCCTCCCAAGTCCTGGGATGATTGCCATGAGCCTCCACCACTTTGTAAGTTACTTGATTTGTAGCTAGCAGTTATTCAGATAATGTAGAGTTGTGTTTGGGTAGAACTGGTGTTCTTAGCTTTCCATGTTTATAAGCTGGGTGGCAGGACTAATTGTCAGGCACTGTTACATGATTAGGGGGTGCGTTCTCCTTCGAATTCCTCTTCACGGTTTTAGGATGACTTAGTTTTTTATGATAGTAACAATAGGGTAAATGGCAAAGAGTAATATTTAATGATAGTGTTCTATAAGTAATTTGAATATTTTCTTTTCTTTTTTATTTGAGACTGGACCTCCCTTCGTAGCCCTGGAACTTGTGTAGATATGTGTCTTTAGAGCTGGCAGACAAGTGTACCTGCCTCTGCCTCAGCCTTCCAGTGCTAGTTTTAAAGGCGTTTGCCACCATGCCTAGCCTGGAAGTTTATGTTAAAGAAGAGTTAACACTGAGAGAAATGCTGGAGCTATTTTCCCTTTCACCAGTGCTAACACATGTGGGCTTAAAGTAGGTCTTAGCTTTCAAATGACTTCCGCCACAGGATTGTCATTTTATTCCCTTGAGGTGTAAGTGAGGCCAGGGTCTTGGGCATTCTAGTCAGCTGCTTTACCACTGAACCACAATCACGATACCAAAGACATTCTCAGGAGTAAGACGTGGGGATGTGTGTGTGCAGGAACAGCAACAGTATTTGCTTTCTGTTGGTTTGCTGGTTGGTGCTTTCTGCTCGCATGTTTAGGAGAGAACAGTGGAGGACAGTTCCGGCATCAGTTATTACAGGTGTCTTTGGGAGTGCTTCTGAGGTGAGCCTCAGGAACACTTGGTCTGGGCGGAGGCCTGCAGGGAATTCAGGAGCTCCTCCGTGGACTCTGGGGCTGTGAAGGCCTGAGGGTGTGGCTGAGGGTAAGGAGGGCATGCTTCTCTCTCCTGTAGGCTGCCCTGCCAGCCAGGCTAGCGGTCCAAATGAAGTGATTGGGTCCCTCAGACAAAGGCAAGCACTGAGATTCAGTGAAGCATCACTACGAGCAAGCACGCTGTCGAGTCTGCTGTAGTTCAGGACAGCTGTCCTTTAGTTACTTTGACCTGCAGGTGGTGTGAGCAGCATTGGGTGGGGTTTCCTGTCAGGATGGCCTTGTCTGAGGCCCTTGGCTTTCCCCAGCTAAACAGAACATAAGCTTTTCCCATGCTTGTTCTCTTGTTTCCTCACTGCTGCGTCAGGTGCAGTCAGTGCCTGCCATCCTACTTACTAGACATACGCTGTATTTGGTGTTGGGCTTCATTAGTCTCCTTTGAAAATATTTTCTTAAGTCTTTTAAGTTGCTTTTTCTTTTGTCCAAAAAATGTGATTGCATTCTTACTGAGCTCCCCTCTTGGCCCTTTAATAACACTGTGGTCCTACCACTCCAGCCAGGTGCCCTGTGCCGTCCTCTGTACTCGCTCTTCCCCGAGTTAGTCACTGAGGCAGGGTCTTCCCTAACAGCAGAGCGTGCCACTGAGGCTCGTCTCACTAGCCAGCTTGCTCTAGGGACCCTCCGTCCTCCATCTTCTGGGACTAGAATTACAGGTAGGCCATCATGCCTTCTTGGTATTTATGTGGGCTTCTGGGAGTCTGAAGTTGGGTCCTGCAAGCTCTTTAACCACTGAGCAATCTCTTCATATTCTTAATAAACTTTTATTTATTTATTTATTTATTTATTTATTTTAAGATCTATTTATTTATTATATGTAAGTACACTGTAGCTGTCTTCAGACGCACCAGAAGAGGGCGTCAGAACTCATTACGGGTGGTTGTGAGCCACCATGTGGTTGCTGGGATTTGAACTCATGACCTTCTGAAGAGCAGTCGGTGCTTTTACCCGCTGAGCCATCTCACCAGCCCCTTAATAAACTTTTAATACTATGTTTTAGTATAGTTATTAAAAATTTAAGTCTGAAATACATTAAAATCACTATTATTATTCTACTTAGTATAATGGCAAAATGTACATTCATAATTTTGGAAACTCCAGGGAACATTCAACATAAATTTTTGAAATTTAAGGTTTTAGTTTAAAAAGAACAGTATAACTATTTAAAAATCTCCCTCCGCAGAAATGGAAGCTAGTGGGAGACCTTCCTCAGCTTGTATGAGTCTGTCTGGACATCCCAGCTGTTTTAAAGTGAGTAGAAGTTGTGTGTGTTCAGGCTGGACTTGAATGTCCCTGTTCTCCTAAAATGTTGCTTTAGCCAGCCTGCTGCTTCCTCTTGCAGAGCACACCTCCAGTGACGCTGGAGCCACTGAGCTCAATACTTAAGGCAGAAAGGTGGTAAGGGGCACAGAGACTTAGATCTAGAGCTTACTGAGTAAGGTCTCTGTAAAATTATTTCATGCAGTTTTGAAGAAAGATTATTTCATGTACCTTCTCTTTTCCCATGGGGCAGGAATATACTTTGTCACAAAAGTACTTTTAGAGATCAGTATTCCCCTAAGACTGTGGCATGCAAAAATGGTAATAGTGTTTTGTATACTAAAAAGCCCATACAAATGCCATTTAGTGTCTTCAGGGATATATTGAAAAGTCGGTATGTTCTGAAAGAAACATTGTGGCTGGTAAGACAGCTCAGCAGATAGAGGCATTGCCACAGAATCCACATCAAAGTCAAGGAAAGGACCAGTTCTCTCATTAATTCTCTGGCCTCTACACGTGTGATGGCATGTATGTTCCACATATACACACCTTATGTGTACAAATATATAACAGAATTTTAGAAAACTATACAAGACAAATGATGTTTATAGGGCTTTTAAAGAATAATAGGGAGCCTATCTTGTACAGACAGTAAGGATTGTACTCTTAGCCATGCTTTCTAAAGTTCCATAGCTGTGGGAAATAAATCAACTGGGCAGATGCAAAGCAGCATTTTTTCATTTTGTTTTGGATTTTCAAAATGGTTATTGGAGGAAAAAAGTAGTGGACATCCACTTTAATCTCAGTTTTATATAAAACAGGTGGAAATGTTAGTGAGCTGGTAAATGGATGGACAGTAGCAGGAGAAGCTGTGCTGCTGATCCATGTCTTACCTCCATGGAAGCATGAGCCAGAGTCCCGCAGCCCCTCAGATACTTTGCACACACAGCCGGTGCACATAGACTCCAAGATGGCTCAGAAGTGAGTAGGGCCGGGGATGTCAGTGCTGTGCTAGTACTTTCCCTCTAACTCTGCGCTGTGTGTGTCCCCATCCTCACTGGAAGAACTGCACGCTTTGCCAAGACTGCAAGGTCTTGTTGGATAAGAACACCTCAAAGCATGAGTACAAAATTAAGGTTATGTAGTTACATTAAGGCTGTTTAATTAGGACTACCTGATATTCCATACTCTTGAGAGATACATTTGTAATGACAGTGCTGTGTTTCTTGAGTTTTGAAATACACCTTTGTGTCAATTCCTCGAGGCAAACGGTGCTGGTGTCGCTTGTGCTCTGTGGCATCTCTGATTGTGCGGAGTCTGACAGGCCTATCTGCTGCCAACATGAACATCCGCCGGGCTCGGCCAGATGACCTGATGAACATGCAGCACTGCAACCTGCTCTGCCTGCCCGAGAACTACCAGATGAAGTACTACTTCTACCATGGCCTCTCTTGGCCCCAGCTCTCCTACATCGCTGAGGATGAGGACGGGAAGATTGTGGGCTATGTCTTGGCCAAAATGGAAGAGGATCCTGATGATGTCCCTCACGGACATATCACCTCACTGGCTGTGAAACGCTCCCACCGGCGCCTTGGCCTGGCCCAGAAGCTGATGGACCAGGCCTCTCGGGCCATGATTGAGAACTTCAGCGCTAAGTATGTATCCCTGCATGTGAGGAAGAGCAACCGAGCAGCCTTGCACCTTTATTCCAATACCCTGAACTTCCAGGTTAGTGAGGTAGAGCCCAAGTATTATGCAGACGGAGAGGATGCTTATGCTATGAAGCGAGACCTCTCGCAGATGGCGGATGAGTTGAGACGGCAGCTGGTGCTGAAGAAAGGTAGATACGTGCTTCTGGGTTCCAAGGAGAACCCACTTCCTGGTTCTGAAGAGGCCTGTCAGCAGGAGAACCTGGACGGAGGTGACAGTGGCAATGACGGCAAAGATACCACTGATGTCCAAGACAGCTTGCAGACCTTAGGGTCCGCCTCCTAGGTCCTGCCTGAGCACCGCAGATCTTTGTATTTTAGCCATATTGTTCTTGGGAACCTTGCTCTGGGCTCATCTCCCAGTGACCTGAATGGCTCTCCTTTAAAGCTTAGCAGTGCAGAACCTGTGCGATCCTGGAGGCATGCCTGGACGCAGAACCTGCTGTGCGGGAGTCAGGGAAGCCCAGGGCCTGCCGTGCAGCCCTTTCTTGGCTTCTTCGTGCTGCCGTCAGGTTCTGTTCAGTATGTTCTGACTGTGTGTATCCTGCAGGTTTCTGCCTAGAATGCCAAACGGGACGTGGGGACAGCTCGAGAAGATCCCCAGCTTTCAGCCTTTGCCATTATTTATCTGGGTTTTTTTTTCTTGGAGTAGGCAGAACCATCAAGTTAGTCCTCATGCCCTCTGCCCCTGTTGGGGGAAGTTCCCTACTCTTGCTTTGTGTGGAAGCTGCCCGGGCCCTGCCCTCCGTCTTTTTGAAGAAGAATGTTTCCTTTCCTGTGGGAAAAGGTGATAGGTGTTGGACTAATACGCAAGCAGAATTTGTAGATCTAAAGAAAGAACACTCGGAAATTAAATTGCAATCTCTAACCTGAAAAAATAAAAATATAAAAAAAGTACACGTTTGTTGTGGGAATTCATTGGTCAGTCCTTGCCTGGTGCTTTGGGTTTAGTCTCAAGGGCACCTCTGAGGAGGTAACACATTCTACCTTATGATGGGGCGTTGGGTTGAGCTGAAGAGTTAGAAAACTGCCAAGGGTTTCATTATTGAGAGGACGTGATTCCTCTTACCAGTTTCTATATGTGGGGGACTGGAGAGTCTAGTTGGCTGTAAATAATCAAAATAATCCTCATTCTGACCTTTCATTGGATTGGTAGTTAAATCTATAGAAGGCAGGTTAGTCTTTCCATTATTAATAATTTATTTTAATTTTAACTTTGTTGTAATGCATATGAAATAAGTATTTCTACTTTATGATACTGAAGATGTTGGCAAGCCATTAAAAATGGGCAGATTAAGCCAGTGGTGAGGTACCCCTTTGATCCCAGCTCTCTGGAGCTAGAGGCAGGCAGATCTTGAGTTCTAAGCTAGTGTGATCTATGCAGCAAGTCCTGGGCCTGCTGGGACTACAAGGTAAGATCTTGTCTTAGCAGAACTCTTGCCAGGAATCTGGGTCTTTGGTTTGTGTTGTTTCCACCTTAATTGCTCCCCTCAGGGCCCTCTAGGAAGAACAGCGGGGTCTGTGGTGTCGGGGCACATGACCTTTCATCCACAGGACAGTGAAGGCTGCAGGACACTCTTCCTTCCCTTCGCACCTAATTGTCTCTTCCTGTCTTGTGTGCCAGGAACTTCCTCACTTGATGTTTTCCATGGTTAATACCCTTCCTCAGAGCTTCGTGGTGAGCAGCTTCTCCCGTCTTGCTCAGGAGTCACAGAGCTTTTTAGTCTTGTCTGACTTAAGCTTTCAGGGACCTCAACACGGGTGCCTCTTGTGATTGGGTTTTGGCGTCTGAGATTCCAGTGTGGGCCTCACACATGCCAACCTTGGCTGTGTCTCAGGTAGTTTTCTGTTACTAGCCCTCTCAGGCTTTCTGGGTTGTGGCATCTGAGTTTCCAGTGTGGGCCTCACACATGCCAAGCCTTGGCTGTGTAGCGCTGGCTGTTCTGGAACTCACTCTGTAGACCAGGCTAGCCTCAGAAATCCGCCTGCCTCTGCCTCCCAAGTGCTTGGATTAAAGGCATGCACCACCACTGCCCAGCTGCACATATCTTTTATGTGCCAAGACATGTAGACTGTGGAGCACAGACATGCACAGTGTACCATGTACCATGATTGAGATCTCTACTAAAGCTGAAGACAGGTGGAGTCTTGCTAAGTATAAACTGTCACTATGGTTTAATTTCCTTGCTGACTTTTGGAACGTTACCAGCAATAGAGTACCAATGCCTGTTATACAGTGTGGCCCTCTCGAGCTCACCTTTGTGCTGTGCCATTGGAAGCAGATCCTAGGCTCCAGGTTACTCACCATAAACTAAATTACTAAAATGGATTTCTGGGTGGAGTTTGTTATTTTTAAGGTTTGGAAAGCCAATCCAGTACTTGCATATGCTAGGCACTCACCTACATATAAGGTGAGAGTTGGTTTTTTTGTAGGTAGCTTGGTGGGGGAACACACTGGGATTGAACCTAGGACTTTGCACATGTAGCAAACATTCTCACTAAGTTTTTTTTTTAAAGATTTATTTTTATTTATTTTATGTGTATGAATGTACTGCAACTGTACAGATGTCAGTGAGCCATCATGTGTGGCTGCTGGGAATTGAACTCAGGACCTCTGCCGGTCCGCTTGCTCCAGCGTAATTCACTGTAGCTGTCTTCAGACACACCAGAAGAGGGCGTCAGATCTCATTACGGGTGGTTGTGAGCCACCGTGTGGTTGCTGGGATCCGAACTCACCTGCTGGGAACCTTTGGAAGAGCAGTCAGTGCTCTTACCCGCTGAGCCATCTCGCCATCCCCCTCTCACTAAGTTTTATGCCTAGTCCAGCTGGCAGGTTTTAAAAATAGCCATTAAGAAATAATGGAAATGGGTGTAATGGCGGGTACCTGCCATTTCAGAACTTGGGGGGCTAGACCAAGAAGATCAAAAATAATTGACATAACTGGGCCATAACATGGGTTCAAGGCCAGTTAGGGAAATTTAGTAAGATCCTATTTGAAAATACAAGAAGCTAGAGATCAAGTTCCATGGAACTTACCTAGGAGGCATGAGGCCTTGGGTTCAGTCAGTGCCGAAAAAGCACTGAGGTATTAAAAGCTCAGTGAGGTTGGTCCACACCTGTAATCCCAGTGTTCAGAAGGATCACAGCTTCAAGATCCCCTTGGACTACAGCACACATGTGAGGTGATCATGGGCTATATATGAGGTCATCCTGGGCTATATGTATAAGATCCTAACTCAGACAAACCCAACACAAACACAAAAGGGTGTGTGTGTGTGTGTGTGTGTGTGAGAGAGAGAGAGAGAGAGAGACACAGAGACACAGACACAGACAGACACATACATACATGCGCACAGACACCATAGTTGATTCCCTTTGTCTTGTAGCCTTGTCCTGAAGTTATCAGGCTTGATAGCAAGAGCCCTTAGTGTTGTGCAATCGTTAGTCATCAGCTAAGGAAAGTGATACCAAGTCAACTGTATTACACCTCAGGGATATTAAAGCTACTTAGGAAGGAACATGGGGTCAGGCTTGGAGATACGTTTCTATGTCCTTGTGCCATCTAGTGACTGACTGTCTCTAAGGGCAACCTGCTAAGGTTCTTTTGAATATAAAGTGAGATAATATGTCAAGGAATAAGGAGGGTGAGTGTATAGGAAGACGATAAAAGTATTTGCCACATAAACCTGATAACCTGAATTCAGTCCTTGGAAGATCTCTATGGTGAAAGGAGAAAATTGTCTCCTGACATTGCCCTCCATCCTTGTGAACGCTGGGCATACCCCTGCACCCACACATATCCATGGGAATACCTTTAATCTTTCTTAAAGGAAGAATGGAAAGTGGGAAATAGATTAGTTTATTTGTTGATTGGTTGTGAGCTGTCGCTGGTGTCTTCAGCTTGTATACACATCTCCAGTCCCCATGTTTCCCAGTGGCTGTCATGTGGCCTTGTCTCTATAAACAGAGCAGTAGTGGATTTGGGACCCTCTTAGCCCTAACCTTCTGACTAGTTTCATCTGTAACCCTCTAGAGTCACTTCTCAGCTTGGGGGATGAGGAGTTGAGACTCTTGTCTAAGTTCTACCTTTATATAGTGCACAGAGCATTCTTAAGGAACACATCACACTCTGTGTCTAAGGCTGTCTTAAGGTTTATCCTTAGGAAGTCTATACATAAATTTAAAGTCAGTATGCATAGTGGAAGTATTGATGCTCTTAGGAACTCAGCAAGGAAATAAGCAGAGTGCTCCAACATGGTGTAGCCTTCTGATGAATAACAGGCAGCCAAGAGCGGTCTTGGACAGGAATGCCTGTAATGGAAGCCGAATACAGTATGACTATTTTTTGTTAAAGTGCTATAGATTTAGAATATATCTAGGAAAAGATAGGGGGAATTTAGCAAAAATATTAACAGCAATGAGATTTAGGGTGCTTTTAGTCTTTTTAAAAACTTTTTCTAATCTGATAAATTTGGACTTGAAAATTATAGAAAATTCTAATAAACTTTAGACAATTTAGCATGTGAAATAATAACTATTAGTATTTGCAAGCATTGAAACAAAAGCAATTGGAGAGCGGATGACTGATTTTGATAAGTTTGCTTAATGTATGGAATGAGTAATTGTCAAAGTACAGACTTAAAGAAACTTATAGCCGGGCAGTGGTGGCACATGCCTTTAATCCCAGCACTTGAGAGGCAGAGGCAGGTGGATTTCTGAGTTCAAGGCCAGCCTGGTCTACAGAGTGAGTTCCAGGACAGCCTGGGCTATACAGAGAAACCCTGTCTCGAAAAAACAAAAAAGAAACTTATAAAAATGGCTCGTTGATGGTGAGAGGGCTGTGGGCATTTCCTGCAGGACTTTATTAACTTGATGCCTGAGAGAAGTTTAGTTCTTAAGTGACTTGGAAATGTCAGAGAGAGCTGTAGATAGCATTGGTAAGAACTGTGGCAGGACCATGTGGTTTTCTTTTTGTTTTGTTTTGTTTTGTTTTTAAGATTTATTTATTTTTATGTATATGAGTACACTGTAGCTGTATAGATGGTTGTAAGCCACCATGTGGTTGCTGGGATTTGAACTCAGGACCTTTGGAAGAGCAGTCAGTGCTCTTAACCGCTGAGCTATCTCTCCAGCCCGACCATGTGGTTTTCTTTCGGCAGGTCTGTGGGACAAACATTCAGTAACTGGTTTGAAAAACTGCCCAGTTACACGGTCTTGTTTTTGCTTTAATTTACTTTTATAAATGAAAACCAATTTGATCTCTTATTTCAGTCTTTAAAATGTCTTTCCAGGTTAAGAATTTTGCAGTTATTTATCTTGTGGATATTACAGAAGTGCCTGACTTCAACAAGATGTACGAGCTGTACGACCCCTGCACTGTCATGTTCTTCTTCAGGTATGCTGTCTGAGAGCTGCTGCTCACATGGAGTGCTGTTGCTGTGGAAGCTCAAGGGGACAGGTCCCTTGTTCAGGAGGAAGTCAGTTGTGCAGTTTTACCACAAGACAGTCAGCATGAATCTTTTAAGTAGTTGTAAAGTACCAATTCCAGCTTAACATTGAGTAACACTGTCCAGAAACTGGTGTGAAGTATAAGATACCTTCAATTAAAATCTGCTGATGAACAAACCTTTTAAAGTACAGCTTCACTTGCTAGATATTATCACTGACTTTATGTGGTGTCCTTTGAAAAACTCCAATAAGAACCTGAACTTAGCTTTTTTGCTGTGTGCACGTCAAGGTTGTTTGATCAGCTCCAACATTGCGATGGAGATCTGGAAAAACATCTCCAAGTGAAACTGGCTCTGCTCATCAAAAGGTTTCCTGTAATTACTAAAGAAGTTGGTACATAGTCATAGAACTCCAAAAGTAGTGTCCACATTAATAAGCAGGGTTGTGTGTTTAATCTTACACACAGACTTAATGGTGTAAATTGGCTCTCCTTTGTGAACTCACAGCTCCGGGGCTAAGGTAAGCAAGGTCTCTGCAGTGTGACTCGTCGGCTGAGTACTTGACTGGTGTCCCATTCACGGGTCTGAGCTTTTCTTCTCGCTGCTGTCGGTGGAGTTACTCTGCTCTTAGATTCCTCTGCCTAAGTAAGGCAGTATCCATTGTCTGTCACAGTGAGCCCTTTTTACACAATCCTCTGACTTCCAGTCCTCCCTCTTAGAGGGAAGGTTAGGTTAGTGTGAGCCTGGGTAATCCAGAATAATCTCCTTTTTAAAACCAGCTGAGGAGCGTGACTTGAGTCTGCAATGTCCTGTGCAGGGTCACAGCAGTGTCACAGCAGTGGTCACAGGGTTGCAGGAGGTCTTTTAGCATTTTCTCTATTACTCCTTGAGATTATCCTAACCTTAAGCAAGCCAGGACCCTGTCCAAGGTTTCCAGGGACCCTTGAGATTCCACTCCCGGAACCAGCAATTCACAGTCATCATTGTCCAGATCATCCTATCTGCAGGGTCTGACATCTACAGAGTGACCCTTCCCTGTGAAGTTGTTACCTGTGAGGCCAAAGACCTACCTAAGTGACAACGTCTCCAGCAACTTTAGCTCAGAGGGATTGGGCAGAAACAGGGAGCCTGTTCCCCTCTCCACCCCCAACACCCCTACTCCTGCACACATACCGCGTAGGGCCAGACAAGCTTTAACAAGGCTTGGTGTTACCCTCCTAGCTTTGTGCTCCCTCTGGGAAGGGATCTAACCAAGTCCCCTTCATGACTGGTGTTTGTAGCTGGACAGGTTGACCTGCCTCTTTCAGCCACAGTGGGGGCCATTCTCTTCTCTGCACAGTCCTCTCTGTCCTTCACGGTTTGAGGGTATGTGATGAGTTAAACAGGAGCTGTCTGCCACTGGGTGAGTCCTAATGAGCAGTTGGAAATGATGTTCCCAGTTCAGAGGCCTCCTGGAGGTTGGGAGGGCCACGCACCCTTGGGAGTCACACCCACCTTATCTCCTCTGTCTGAATGCAGGCCTGTGATGGTTCCAGGCCTCAGGAATCTCATTATCTCAAGAAACTGGGAATTTAATCTTCTCACCTATGGTCTTGTACCTCTTCATCTCTGCTCCTTTTACTACAGTGAGAAAGCAGGCAGCATTTCCTTGTTTAGAAATCTCTTCTGCTAATAAACAAGCTCATCATTAACAAGTTCTGCTTTCCAGACAACTGTAGGACACAGTAGTTCCCAGTGTGCAAGCAAAGTCCCCCTTCCTCTCTGTGAGAAACAAGGCCTCACTTCATGTGGGACAGAGGGGCCATCGTAGAGACACAGTGATGGGCGTGGAAGGAGGTGCAGGGAGCAGTGTTGGTAAGGACAGGTTTTACTCTTAGGGCTGGGACAGAAAGAGAAGCCAGACTCCTCTTTACCAAAACCTCTGCAGAGATACAACTGACTGAAGCCTGTCTGAATCACACAGGGCTTCCAGGTATATAAAGGACTAGTCATGCCCAGTGTGCTCACAAAGAGAGTAAGCCCTGGAGCCCAGCAGGGCTGCTCTGTACGTGGATGGGAGGAGATGTGGGTGTCCACCCTGTCACTGGGCTAAGGACAATGAATGCTACCCTGGGAGTGAATGTTTGACACAGAGAGGTCACATCAAACTGACCTTTTCACTGCTCTTAGAACCAGTGGATTGTGGTCTATAGTGGAAGTTAGCGTGTGATCCAAAGAAATGAAAAGTTAGACTGATACAAACAGATTTTAGAAACTTGGGAAAATTCATTCAAGTGTAGCAGGGGTTGACATCTCTACTCATAAAGTGCAAATACAGGTTTCTAGGTGGGGAAAGGCCTGTCCTGGAAAGGACAAGTGACTAAGGGCTGCTTGCTTCTCAGTCACCGCATGCCAGGACAGGCAAAGCCATCGTTCTCAACTCACGGTCGCAAAGCCTTTGGTAGATCTATACCAAGTCCCTGTGAGGGAGGGAGTGTGAGAAGGTTACACGTGCTCCTTCAGGAAGATCGGAGCACCTCAGGAAAACTGCTTGTCTTTCTAAATGGTACAGCTGTCTTTGGCCTTCACAGTCCTAGATATGAATGCACAGTTGCAGGGCACAGTGGTGCATGCCCTCAGTCCAGCACTCAGGAGGTAGAGGCAATGGGATCTCTGAGTTTGAGGCCAGCCCTATCTGTATAGCAAGCTCCAGGACAATCAGAGCTATGTATATGTATGTGTATTGCAGATATATATGTGCACAGAAAATGCAGAAGAATGCAGAAAGAGTGTGTGGCTGCTGCATTGCATTTCTAGAAAATGATATTTAGTGTTTATCTTTGTTTTGAACTGTGGTCTCTTTAGATGGCAATGCCCTTAAATGACATTACAGGTGCTTAGAACAGCAGAGAGAACAGTCATGCTTGGGTACTCTGTGTAAGCATTGCTCCTCTTTTCTCTTTCAGAAACAAACATATCATGATTGATTTGGGCACTGGCAACAACAACAAGATCAACTGGGCCATGGAAGACAAGCAAGAAATGGTTGACATCATAGAGACCGTGTACCGTGGCGCCCGCAAAGGCCGGGGTCTGGTGGTGTCTCCCAAGGACTATTCTACCAAGTACAGATACTGAGCACTGCCCTAAGGCCGTGCAAAGGACTCTGGGAGCCTCTTCCGAGAAACACTCTGCTCTCATATTCTCTGGAGACCCTGCAGCAGAACATTGCTGTTGGGCTGGAGGATCCTTGAGATGAGGGTTACAGGGCCTTAACTACCTGAAGCAAATAAACCTGGTAAAGGAACAGTAGGAATCTGCCATGTGCTTTACTTGATTGTAAATGTCTTTGCTCTGGAGTGAAATCGGAGTGTTTGTCCCAGGAGGCTGTCAGGTTTTGCATCTTCAAGTGGTTGCCAGAGCTGTCTAGGAAACTACCACAGACTGGGTGGTTTCAGCAAACACATTTCAGCTGGACAGTTCTCGAGGTATGAGCGGAGGCAGCCGTGTTCTGGGTTCCATTTGAGGCTGTGGGCCATCTGCAGCAGCCCCTTGGTCTGGAGGTTATTGGCAGTCCTTGGTGAACCTGGGATTGAGGACACATTATCCTAGTCTTTGCTGCTTTCCTTACGAGTCATGTATATCATGTGTATGTCAATTCAAAATATCCCCTACACCTACATTGCCTACACCTCACTTCTGTACAGTCTCATCTTAACTGGTTATATATGATAATCACTCGAAATAAGGTCGTGGTCTGAGATTCTGGGCTTAAAACATCAACATATCAATTTGGGGTGCCCTTCCTGCCTGTCTGGCAGAGCTTTACTGAAGACTGGAGTGGCAGCCGCTGAGGGCTGGACTGCAGCTCCCACTGGTCAGCGACTGAAGGAATCCAACAGCTACAAAGCAGTCACAGAAAGGTCAGCAATTGTGTGGTCTTTATTTTTGCGGGGGTAAAACCCTGCAGAGTGAGGTCTCTATAAGACTCAGAGTCCAAGGTGCTGACAATCTGGGATAATTACAGTCCAGAAAGGTGGGGGCCCAGACCGAGGGGGAAGAGTTCCCTTAGCCACGGTTGACCAGCCATCGCTAGGGTCAACTGTGCTCCTCAGTTACCGCTTCACTGCTTAGAGCGGTGCTTCTCAACCTTCCTAATGCTGTGACCCTTTAATAGAGTTCTTCAAGATGTGGCAACACCCAACCATAACATTTTGTTACTACGTCATAACTAATTTTGCTACTGTTATGAATCGTAAGTATGTTTTCCAGTGGTCTAGGCGACACCTGTGAAGGCATTGTGACCCACAGATTGAGAAACATTGGATTAGAGCATCATTAAAAAGAAATACCAGGTTATCAATATACATCTTTCCTGGCTGGCCGTTACGGGGATCCCCAGGGGAGGACAGTCAGTCTAGACAGAGAAGTTGGTTTACTTCTAGAAACTAAATTGCCATAGTTAACCATAGCTGTTCTCCAGAACTTCAAAGTGGAAAGAAGGTGGATGGGAAACAGTTTCTAACTAAACATGAGTTATATAAAGCATGGTATAAAATTGGACATGGTGGCACATATGTGTGATCATAGCCCCCGAGAGATGAAGGGAGGAGGAACTGGAGTCCAAGGCTAGTCTGATGACCACATCCCCAGAAAAGCTAAACATCAGTAGAACTGCATCGTAGTGTCACAGGAGCTAGTGTAAACAAATCTGAGCACCTAGCAGGTAACAGACATTGACTATATTCCTGACATTCTTAAGAGGGCATCAGATCCCATTACAGGTGGTTGTGAGTCACCATGAGGTTGCTGGGAATTGAACTCTGGACCTCTGGAAGAGCAGTCAGTGCTCTTAACGGCTGAGCCATCTCTCCAGCCCCTAGACATTATTTCAAAGAAGGGAAAATGGCCAGAAAACATAGAAATACTCAACACTATCATTCAGGAGGATGATGGATCAGCCATAGTTCAATCCTATCTCTCCTCCACTGGGGCGAAGGTTTTCAGAAGGTCAGGCGATAACAAGTGTTGGTGAATATGGGGAGAAATTGGAGTTGTCATAAGTTGCTGGTGAGCCTATCTTGCAAAGTTCAATTATGTTATTATAGCTGTCACTCCTATAGACCCAAGAAAACAGAACAAATGTCCACACAAAAACTCGTGTACAGCACCATTACCCACAGCAGTGACAATGGGGAAGCCCAGGTGTCTGTCACTGGGTGAACGAATGAAATGGGTGGACAGGCAAGTCCCCTTGGACAGAAAGTGGGTTAGTGGTTGCTTAGGACGTGGGGATGAGGTAGGAAGTGGGTATGGAGCTGTGGAGTTTCTTTGAGATGATAAACTTGTTCTGAAATCAACAACAATCATATGGTTGTTTTCTCTGTGTGGGTAAATGGTATGAAGTTAGAATTACACTTTTTTTAAAAGATTTATTTATTTATTTTATGTATATGAGTACACACTATAGCTGTACAGATAGTTGTGAGTCTTCATCTAGTTGTTGGGAATTGACCTTAGGACCTCTGCTTGCTCCAGTCGACCCCGCTTGCTCAGTCCCTGCTTGCTCCAGCCCAAAGATTTATTTATTATAAGTACACTGTAGCTGTCTTCAGACTCTCCAGAGGAGGGGGTCAGATTTCTTTACAAATAGTTGTGAGCCACTATGTGGTTGCTGGGATTTGAATTCAGGAGCTTTGGAAGAGCAGTCAGTGCTCTTACCCACAGAGCCATCTCACTTTATACTTTATTGATAATAGCTTTTCAGCTGTTAGAGAAGGGTGGCCAACAGTGTCTGTTTCACATTGTTGATTGAATAATCCAAGACAATTGATCTTCGAGACACTGGCTTGCAGAGCACAGTCTTCTCACTGTGTCCTGATGGGCTTTCCTTACTGTGTAGGCAGAGAAAGCTAACTTGTGTCTCTTATGAGGACGCCAGACCCGCTGGATCAGGGGGCTGGCCTTGTGACCTCATTTACCCTTAATTAATTACTTCCTTAGAGGCCTTCTTTCCAAACACAGCTGCCCTGGGGTTCCTGTATAAACACACCAGCTGCTGTATGTAAACATTCAAACACAGATACAGAAGTTATGATCCGGTGGTTCACTCAGGGACCATTTTCCCTGGTGCTTGGGGCTGCAGAACAGTTGACGTGATCACGTAGTCCAGCTTTGATGCAGCTGAAGCCAGCTGTGGTGCTCTGCACCTGGAGATTGATCTCCAAACTTTCCAGGATACCCTCTAGGCAAAGCCCAGGAACTGTTGAAGATAAAGAAGAGTGAGTTTTTGAGTAACCCCTGGGGGGTCCGAAGGAGGACGCCATCAAGTTTGCAGAGATATACAAAGTAGCCAGTGTATGCAACGAGAGAGGCAGCCTATTGGAGCACTATTGCAGCACCAGGCACAGACAGAGAAAATACCGTCCAGTGACTGTTGCTTAGCACTGAGCTGTTGGTCCAGAGGTCCACGGACCAACTGGTGAGCCTAGTCCAGCAAACAGCAAGATGCAGAAGGCTGTAGGCTGCTGTGCAGTCTTAGAGCATTCAAGACAAAGACCTCTCCTATGAACAGATGGTGCAGAAGGCTGTAGGCTGCTGTGCAGTCTTAGAGCATTCAAGACAAAGACCTGACCTATGAACACATGGTGTTCATGCTGTCTATTCTGGAGCCCTGAGGGTGGGCACCCTCACCTTCTCTGGTCCCACAAAGAAGGCATGACAGCTACAACACAGCACAAGGCACAGCCTGAGGTTAAAGTATGGGGGAATCCCATGGTGGGCAGGGCAGGTAATTCTATCTCTAAATTAAATTTTCAACTGATTAAAAACATAAAGATTGGGTTTTTTTTTTGCCGGGTGGTGGTAGCATATGCCTTTAATCCCAGCACTTGGGAGGCAGAGGCAGGTGGATTTCTGAGTTCCAGGCCAGCCTGGTCTACAGAGTGAGTTCCAGGATAGCCAGGGCTATACAGAGAAACCCTTTCTCGAAAAACCAAAAAACAAAACAAGACAAAACAACAAAACAAAAAATTGGGTTTTTTTCTTTTGTTTGTTTGTTTGCTTTGGAGACTAACCCTGTAGCCCTGGCTGGCTTAGAACTCATTAAGACCAGGCCACTCAAACTCACAGAGACCTACCTGCCTGTCTCCTAAGTGCTAGGATTAAAGGCAACCCCCACAGGCCCTTAATTTTAAAAATAGGATTCTTTATTGTTGTTGTTGTTTGGTTTTTTGAGACAGGGTTTCTCTGTGTAGCCTTGGCTGTCCTGGAATCACTCTGTAAACCAGGCTGGGCTCGAACTCAGAAATCTGACTGCCTCTGCCTCCCAAGTGCTGGGATTAAAGGAATGTGCCACCACTGCCTGGCATTAATTTTAAATTAAACCCAAAGGCAGGGTTCAGAAAGAAAGCTGGACGAACATGCAGAGGCTCATGGAAGGCCAGTGAGAACTCATTTCTGGGACATTGGGCATATAAACTCAGTCTATGAGGGGTTCGTTTGTTCATTTTTGTTTGCTCTTGGTTTTGAGATGGGTACCTGTTCAATCTAGTGCCAAGGCTGGCCTCCAACTCATGACCTCCCTGCCTCTGCTTCCCCATCACAGAGATTGCAGGTACGCACCACACCACTTGCTGCCTGGCTCTTGTGATTCTGATGAGTCTCAGATCTGACTCACTTCAAACATCCACTGCGGCTCTGCTAAAATTACGGTGTGACTAAGATACTTTCAAGTTTAGCACCCAGTCGAATGTCACTGCCATTATCGCAAACCACCAAGGCCATCAGACTTGAACGATCCAATTCAAGGAATACCTTTTGAGATCAAAAGATGCCCACCATCGCTGGGAGCCTTGGGGTGGTACTTCATTTCTTAGGTGTGTTTGGTGGAATGCTGTGGATTTAGTGAAACGTCTGGCTTACTGAGGGCTGTTGGGTAATTTCTCACAATGACATTATTACTAATGTAATCAAGATGATATCAAGTAATGATCAGAGTGTCCAAGAACTAGTAAACCTTTAGCTGCCTAGCTGATTACTGTCATATACTGGAATATTAGGCAGTCACTTGGCGGGACTTTTCACATGGGACAGAGTGGTGGTAGGTAAAGAGAATAGGCTGTTGAGTTTTAGGGAACATGACTGAATATATTAAACTCCGTAGGACAAGTGTCATCAGAACCAATTAGAGGTAGAACTCGGGTGATTTTAGCTTTATGTTATGTAGGAGTACCTTTTTATAAACAAGAGACTCTTTAGATGGCAAACAGCTATACACTGGTTTGAGTAACTATTTGAAAGGCTGAGTAGCCATCACATTATGTTGACCCGATTCTATCCTGCAGTGATTCCTTGGTGGGGTGAGGCTCACCCCACGGCACAGGAAAGCTGCCTGGGGGGAAAAGCCCCCAAGGTGAGAGATGCAACAGTCTGCTTGCTATAGAACAGCTCCCTTTCCTAATTGCTATAGAACAGCTTCCTTTCCTAGGTCCTACGGGCCGAGTTGGCTCAGCTCCGAGGTCGTTGGTTGCCGGAACGGTTGCCCCTGGGTTTTCTTAGCCTGGTTATGTTAGCTTGAGTCTTAGAGCCACAGCAGTTACTGGGAAACGGATACAAATGGGACGATAAAGATGGCTCCATGGTTTAAGAGCATTGATTGTTCTTCCCAAGGGCCTGGATTAGATTTCCAGCAGCCACATGGTCGCTAACAACCAACTTTTATTCCAGTTTCATGAGATCCAACATCCTCTTCTGGCCTCTTGAAGACACGGCACACAGATGCACAGGCATACATGCAAGCAAAACCTCCATATGCATACATTTTTTTAAAAAAAAATTAAAAATATGTTAGCAGGCTCATATGCTTAGAAGAGCATGTTGACCAGGTGGTGGGGGCGCACGCCTTTAATCCCAGCACCCAGGAAGCAGATCTTGGTATATCTCTGGGTTTGAGGCTAGCCTGGTATTCAGAGCTAGTCCCAGGACAGAAATGGGGGGGAGGGGGGGAGGGAAGGAAGAAAAAAAAACGTGAAACTCGGAACTGGGAGAGTGGGACAGAAGGCTGAAGGCTATGAGAGGGGTGGGGAAGGGAGAGAATTTAATTTGGGGGCCTGGAGAGATGGCTTAGTGGTTAAAAGCACTGACTGTTCTTCTGGAGGTCCTGAGTTCAAATCCCAGCAACCACATGGTGGCTCACAACCACCTGTAACAGAATCCAGTGCCCTCTTCTGGAGTGTCTGAAGACAGCTACAGTGTACTTACATATAGTAATAAATAAGTAAATCCTTTTTTAAAAAAGATATTTATTTATTTATTTATTTATACATATATAAGTACACTGTTGCTGTCTTCAGACATACCAGAAGAGGGCACTGGATTCTGTTACAGAGGGTTGTAAGTCACCATGTGGGAATTGAACTCAGGACCTCTGGAAGAGCAGTCAGTGCTCTTAAGCACTGAACCATCTCTCCAGCCCAGTAAATCTTAAAACAAAGAAGTTTAATTTGGACTATGTGTGAACTAATAGAGTGTATGCTCTTCTTCTGTGATTTGCGAATATGCACTGAACAATAATTTGTCCTTTTTCACAAGTCTCATCTTTGGTAAATAGTTACCTTGTGGACTATGTTATTATTTTATTGCCTTTGTTTTCATTTTGTTTGTTTGTTTGTTTTGCAAGGCAGGGTTTCTCTGTGTAGCCCCAGCTGTTCTGGAACTCACTCTGTAGACCAAGCTGGCTGCACGCCTCTGCCACCCAGGAGCTGGGGTTGAAGGAACGTGATGTTATGGCCCAGCTTTGTTTCATTCTTTATTTGTTAAAATGAATTTTAGTCCTCAGTGGGTTAGGGTATAGCTTGTTGATAGCCACTTGCCTATATGTTAGACCCTGGGTTTGACTTCAAGTGTCCAAAAAAAATTAGAATTAAAAAATGCACATCAAAATTCATACTGCAAGATTATTATTACTCAGACATATGCTGTAGTTTTCATTTTAGTAATCTCACATGACTCGTTTAACATCTTCAGGTCTGAAAGAGAATTTTGAAAGAGATTAGTTTATTTACACGGACTAAATACCAATTAATTAATGTTTAGTTAAATAAATTCAATTGTAGTTTTCAATAAAATTCTGTAATTACCAGTAATTGTTCAACATATGTATATATAGGCAAAATCCAATATAGAGAAATTCTTTTTCTTTTTTTAAGATTTATTATTATATCTAAGTACACTGTAGTTGTCTTCAGACAGCACCAGAAGACATTCATTATGGTGTCAGATCTACATTTACGTGAGATCTGACCACGCGTGAGCCACCATGTGGTTGCTGGGATTTGAACTCATGACCTTTGGGAAGAGTAGTCAGTGCTCTTAACCACTGAGCCATCTCTCTAGAGATTCTTAAGTGATGGATTTTCCTTTTCTTCAGGTGAGAGTCACTGTGTTTCCAGAGCTTGGATTGCACGAACAGCATGCACTTTGCAGGCGATGGAGCAGCAGCATGGACCCAGGGTCTGTCCCTGTGACTAACCATTCTCAACTCACTGGCCTCTGCTGAGGAAGAGACAGGCACCTTCCAGGCAACGCTCTGCATTTGCCACATGCAGAAAAGACTGTACAATTTAGAACTGCAGACAAAGCACGACTCCATCAAGTATAAGGGTTTAGTAAGGGTATGGGATGTCTCCCCAGTAGCTGCCAAATTTTTAATGTGAAGCCCCCAGCCATGAGAGCACAAGTTGGGACAAGTATTCTAATCATATAAATCTTTAATTTTTAAAAAATCTGAAAGATTTCTTTTTCTTTCGGTTTTTCAAGACAGGGTTTCTCTGTGTAGTCCTGGCTGTCCTGGAACTCACTCTGTAGACCAGGCTGGCCTCGAACTCAGAAATCCGCCTGCCTCTGCCACCCAAGTGCTGGGATCAAATACATGTGCCACCATCACCTGGCTCTGAAAGATATTTTTAACAGTGCTTAAATAAGCTTTAAATAAGGTCTAAGCCAAGTTGCCTTTGGTGACTGTGTGGGGCAGAAGCAAATGTTTGACAACTACTTAACCACTCAGTGTGACATCTAAGCCCACTCTAGTCCATTTTTATCTTATTTAAAAATTTTTTTAAAGATTTATTTATTTTATGTATATGAGTACACTGTAGCTGTACAGACAGTTGTAAGCCTTCATTTGGTTGTTGGGAATTGAATTTTTAGGACCTCTACTTGCTTCCGTTGGCCCGCTTGCTCCAGCCCAAAGATTTATTTATTATTATATATGAGTACACTGTAGCTGTCTTCAGATGCACCAAAAGAGGGCGTCAGATCCCATTACAGGTGGTTATGAGCCACCATGTGGTTGCTGGGATTTGAACTCAGGACCTTCGGAAGAGCAGTCAGCCCTCTAGTCCATTTTTAAATCAACTGAACACAGAAGCCAGGGCTTGGGGCGTTCCCCCTATTGGGTGACTGCCAGAGTAACACTCAAGCCAGTGAGACCAGGCCTGCCTATTCCTGCTGTCACCCATTGCCCTGGTCTCAAAAGATGACGGGTAGGGGATGGAGGGTGGAAGGTTTGGAGTCCACAGTGCCTGGAGGCACCTGGGTAAGTGGGACATGTCTGATAGAACTTACAAGTAAAGCTGCATGCTCTGCCTACAGTCAGAAATGTTATTTTTATTTTGTCGTTTTGAGATTTGGGGATGAGATCTCCCTATGCTGTCCGTGCTTGTTCCCCCAGTGGTTGGAAGCTACTGATTTGGATATTCATACATCATCAATAGGTGACCCAGCTCTGACTTAGCTGGATAAGTAGGGATTATTTGCCATAAATTGATTGTGAGAGAGAAGTAAACAAAGGTATTTACACTGTTCAATGCCCATGGGAGGGTGTGGGGGGCAGCAGTTGGGAGTTGGGGGTGGGGTGAATAGAAGAAACTAGAATGTCACGTGTGTATAGCAGCGCCATAATGGGGGCAGGGGGATGGCTCAGGGTGACGCCGCTTCCTACCCAGCCTGATGACCTGAGTCGGCTTCCTAGTGCCACATGGTGGAAGAGAGCAGCTCCATAAGTTGTCTGTCCTCAAAGTTGTCTGTCCTCTAATCTCTGGCACATGTGTGCTCACATACAAGCATGTACACAAACATACACACACACACTGGAACTAAATAAATAAAATGCCATAATGCTAATGTATGCTAATATAAAAATGCTCAGGCTGGAGAGATAACTTAGCGATTAAGAGCACTGACTGTTCTTCCAGAGGTCCTGAGTTCAATTCCCAGCAACCACATGGTGGCTCATAACCATCTGTAATGGGATCTGATGCCCTCTTCTGGTGTGTCTGAAGACAGCTACAGTGTACTCATATAAATAAAATAAATGAATATTTTCAAAAAGCTATTTTAAAAAATGATCATTGAGACCTCATATGTAGTCAGAGACCACGTCATAACATGCCTAAGTGTTTTATAAATTGTCTCTATATATGTATGTATGACACACAGGCATATAATATACACAGTCTAAGCCTAAAACAGGATTTACTTGTTCCTTAAGACTGAAATTCCATAGAAAGAGAGTGCTCCCACAGAAAGAGAGTGCTCCCACAGAAAGAGAGTGCTCCCACAGAAAGAGAGTGCTCCCATGGCAGATGCTGAGGGTCTTCCTCTGGGGTGCTCATGGGATAGAACAGGGTTCAGTATGTTGTGATCAAACAACATATGTCATTATTCAAATGATCAAGCAAATGTGTTATCTAAGACAGGAATGATTGGCCACCTTCCCAGCCTTTCTTTCATTATAATTTATATTGTGGCTGAAAACTGACTTAAGGAGTAAAGGTGAAAAGTCCTTTACTAAAATTTGATTGTTAGATGAGAGTTTTCATTTGAATTCTGTGCCTTTTCGGGAATCATGACGGTGCTTTAGCTGTAAAAGAGCACTTGGAAGCATCTCTCATCGGTACCAAAGGCTTTTCACTTAATAATCAGGGGCAGTGAGTGATTCGCTAAGGATAACAGAAGCAGAGACACCGAAAGGTGTTAGCGACATTCTTACCGTAAGGATAACAGAAGCAGAGACACAGGGTGTTAGTGATGGCCTTACCGTTGGTTCTTTGATAGAATTCTCGATCCCAGCCTGAACCATCAGGTCATCCACATTTCTCTGTAAGTCCTCGATACGGCTTCCCATTTCTTCCAGTACAATGTCAAGGAGAATGCCTCTGTGCTCCAATGAGCCCAGCTCATGGAGGAATCCTGCTTCAACCTGTACCTGCTCTGCAAAGGCCCTGGGCACATGACCCAGCAGCTCTTACACTGAGGGAGTCAGGCTGCCCTGAGTCAGCATATAACCTTCCCTTCCCTCAGCTTTTCTTAGCACTTGTCCTCAACCCTCAGCTGTGGATCAAGTTTTGAAAACATCTCTTCTTGCTGTACACAAGGTGGTGGTGTACGCCTTTAATCCCAGCACTTGGGAGGCAGAGGCAGGCGGATTTCCGAGTTCGAGGCCAGCCTGGTCTACAGAGTGAGTTTCAGGACAACCAGGGCTACACAGAGAAACCCTGTCTTGAAAAATCAAATAAATAAATAAATAAATAATAAAAATAAAAACCTTAGATTGGGCAAGTGTTGGGGCAATTTAACCTAGACTGACACGAACTGTAAAATCTATTTAATTTTAAAATTTTATAAAATAACTGTAGTCTAATGATCTCACAAGTAAAGACTCCTTGCCCAGTCCCAAATGGCCATTCTAAATATACAGAAGTTCACTGACATGTAGAGTTTGGGACAGAACATTATATTCTAATTGTTTGATTTCATTTTTCTGAGATAAAACACTAAGTTGCTTGTTCTGGTCAAAATGAAGTAGGGAGAGCCCTGTCCTTCCTGGTTGGAAACCATCAGCTCTGCTCTCTAAGGTTCCCGATGGCTGTGGAGTTTGGGTTGCAAACCAGACCGAGTTCAGTCAGGCTTGCAGGGCAGCCCCTCAGGCTGTGTGTTACATCTGTGCATCTGCTCTCTGAGCTGCTGTACAGGCCGATCAGATGCTCTGCACTGCCACTCAAGCAGGAAGCAAATGATAAAATGATATTTAATGCATCCAGATGTCACAGAGAAGCACAAACGTACATACTGGGAGACTGCATGTAAACAGTCCTACACTAGTCGCAGAGAAGGAGAAGCTACCCCTCAGCAGCCGACAGCCGTCAGCTACCCCTCAGCCTTCCACAGCCGTCGGCAGCAGGGTGCTCAGTCAGAACAGGAAAGGATATCTCTGAGGTTTAACGTTGCAGTCAGAGCTTGGAAATGTTCTTCAACCTCTTGAAGTAGATTTTTGGCCTGGGAAATGAATCTTAGGTAACTAAATAAATAAGGTATTTACTGTTACTGTAAGATGTTGTAAATACCCTGGAATAACCTAAACAAACACACCCATTAGTTTTGTTGTTGCTTATTGAGATGGGGCCTCCCTATGTAGCCCTGACTGGGCTGGAACTCAGTGTATGAACCCAGCTGGCCTCCAACTTGCTTTGATTTCCTTTTGCCTTGCAGTGTTGGGAATATAAGTATTGCCCACGGTGGCCCAGGGCATCTGATTCTTTTATATTATTTTTTTAAGTAGTGCTTGCTTGTGTGCCTCTGGCTGATCTGGAACTCAGATCTGCTTGCCTCTGCTCTGCAACCCTGGAATTACAGGCAGTTACACCCCTAGGAACAAATTGTCCCCCTATGATGGACATATCTAAAGAATGAGCGGAGCTGTAAACTCCACCATCAAAGCAGGAAACAGTCACCCTGTCACTACAGTCCATGGCGTATCAAATGCTCGTGGGCCCTTTGTATTCATTCGCTTTGGCCGTTTAATAGCGCACGGCACAAACCATACAGAAATGCCCCTGCGTTGACCGCGAGGCTTCGGTTTGATACTTTATAGTCTACACATCTAGTCTACCCTATGGGATCTTTGTCCCAACGCCTGAGGTGCCCATACAGGTGGAAGCGCAAGTCCTCCAACTCGGACCATGCGCTCCTCTGTGCAGGTTCCCTGCGGCAGGCGGCCTTTCAGAAGAATGTAGATGATGTGGACTCTAACAGATTCTTTTAAACGACCAGTGACAGACTTGCTTTGGCGGGGACTGGAGAAGACACCAGGCTGGGAAAGAATGGGCGGCGCTTGGGCTTTAGGAGGAAAAGGAGGGGAGGGCGGGATCTGGGACATGGGGCGGGACTTGGAGGAAGGGAAAGACGCTCTCAGGTGGACATCAGACTAGGGATGTGGGATAGGACTGAAGGGTGGGGAGGAGGGGAAAGCGGCTGAGCCAGGTATGGGACAAGGGTCCAGGCTCCGTAGGAACAAGTTGCATCCCCAGCTGCCCAGCGTCCGCCATCACGCCTTTGGCTTAGGATTGTATTCCCTAGCATCCCCACGGCTACGGCCACGATCCCTTCCAGTACCCTAAAGCGGGCGGGTGACCTTGGTCCTCGGAGCCCTAGGGCACGCGTCACTCACCGCGTTCTGCAGCAAGTCCCCACAGGGAACTTCCGGCGTCCTGGCGTCCATCCACACCAGCCTAACAGTTTGAGGTCCTGGGTCTTAAGTGGACCCAGCAAGTGTCGCGTTTAGGACTGGCCACGCGTAAACCCGGGAGAGCGAGCGCGGGGGCAGGAGCGGACCAGACCAGCAGCAGCTGGCCAATCCGGCTTTGCTGGGTGTTCTCATCCTTCAGAGTAGGTGACCTGGGAGGAACCCTCCGCGGCGACAGGACTGGGGAGTGAGCACCCGGGCCACTTCTGAATGCACAGAGCAAATGCATTAAGCACACCCACCCTGTCCCTCCATCGCTAGAGCGTCTGTCTCACACGATCAGTCAACTGTCCATCACACACTAAGTGGCTCTCCTGTCTTGCTTTTCGGACCCCAAATCCTTCTAGCTTTCATCTAGTTACAAGCCTTCCTATGATGTCTCCTCTTCCCGGGACCCCACAGCCGACAACACACCACGCTGGGCGACTGAATCTGTTACAGTTAAATTTGTCATTTCTAAAGATCTAAGGATCAGTGTATCAGTCAGCTTCAGAAGTGAGCGTCTTTAACTGCTCAATGCTCAGACCGCCAAGACTGAGCTGGTTTCCCTGTGGGGAACAAGTTCTCAGGACTCCTTTCCACTTTAGATCAGAGTCGTGGCTCATAGGTCAGCTTGTGGTGGATTTCCCAGGCAGGACCGCGGTTTTTTTTTTTTTTCTTATCAGTTCGCTTCTTTGTTTCCACATCCGCACTCCTTGGGCTGAAGGCCGGAGACTGTGTATTTAGGTCACTGCAGAACCTGGAGGGCCTGGCCCAGAGACTGAGCCACCTGTGCTGCAGCTGTGTTTAAATAGACGGGGACGGGGCAGGCGGTTGAAGAGATGGTTCTTTGGTCCTCCATGCTTTTGCAAAGGACTAGGGTTCGGTTCCCAGAACCCCACACGGCCTCTCAATAATTCCAGTTCCAGGAGATCTGATGCTTTCTCCTGGCCTCCATAGGCACTGCGTGTACATAGTGTGCTTGAGAGCATGAAAACATTCCCACACATAAAATAAAAAAATAAATAAACAG
>NW_022196895.1:76029667-76031206 GCF_008632895.1 Mastomys coucha
GCACCACATGGAGATGTGAGAACCACATGGGGGTGTGAGCACCACATGGGGGTGTGAGCACCACATGGGGGTGTGAGCACCACATGGGGTGTGAGCACCACATAAAAGAAGTCCTGATCGCCACTTCGCATGAAGCACTAAGGATCACACTAGTGGCTAAGGAGGATTAAAAACTAATGACCATTTCCACTGTAGAAGTAGTTCCTACATTCTGGTCCACAACAAGCCATCCTGATTTATCTCAAGAGACACCGCTCTTATGAGAATACGTTCTATGTCTGGACCCACCAAGCACAGAGAAGAAACCACTGAAAGATTACACTGGCATTAACTGGAATTAAGCACACCACTACATACAGACTGGTACTTCAAGACACATGATAAAAAGACGTTTACTAAGGGCTGAGTGCTTACTCGGTGCATACTCAGTGATAGTTCAGTGCTCGGGAATGGCTAGAGGGCCGGAGACAGCCAGTACTACTCAGAGAGACCCTGTCTCAAACAAAATAAAACAAAACAAAACACCCAAAAAAGCCCAAAAACCTCCACCGTCAAAACAAACAAAAAGGAAGAAAAAAAAAAAGAGACATTTTAAGGTGCAGGTACAGTCAAGGATTTCCTAAAAGGGATTCCAACAGCCCAGGGAATAATTCAAGAAATGATAAGGAAGGGCGGGTCGGAGAGATAGCTTAGCGGTTAAGAGCACTGGCTGTTCTTCCAGAGGTCCTGAGTTCAATTCCCAGCAACATTACAACCATCTGTAATGACATCAGATGTCCTCTTCTGGTGTGTACAGAACCTACAGTGTACTCATACACATAAAACAAACAAATAAATCTTTAAGAAAAAAGAAATGACAAAGAGAATTGTGTAAAATTGGAAGGGAACCAATGAGCAGAAGAAAAGACAGACCCCAGAGACGGGTGGAATTTACAATAGAAAATTAATGTCCAGAATATATAAATAAGTAAACATAGTTCAAAATCAAGTAATTCAATCAATAAAGGGCAAATGACCTGAATAGAGTCTCCTCAAAAGAATAAGGAGAAAAAGCAATAAATAGGATCTAGCTATACCACTTCTGGGTATACATCAGAAGGAAGCAAAGTCATCATGCAAAAGAGATGTTTACACATCTAGGTTTATTTTGCATACTCAAGATAGCCAAGAGGGAGTCAGCCCAGGTCCTAGGTATGTCTGCGCACACAACGGGATTTATTTGGCAGAGAAGAAGAATGGAGCCTGTCATTTGCAAGAAGTGGAGGCTTGAGGTCAGCATACTGGGCAAAGTAAGCCACACAAGGACAAATACAGTGTGCTTCCTCTCATATTCAGAACCTCAGAAATGTCAAAGGCCAGCTTCGACACCACAGGGTAAAACTAAAGAGGGCCAAGTGTGGAGCTGGTGAAAAGTCGCTCAGCCAGACTTCTTCTGAGGGAGCAAAACTTAGTTCTCTGGGGCTAGTGAGAAAGGGGAAAAGAAAATCTCTCTCTCCTCTCTCTCTCTCTCTCTCTCTCTCTCTCTCTCTCTCTCTCTCT
>NW_022196895.1:76031250-76042589 GCF_008632895.1 Mastomys coucha
ACACACACACATACACACACACACAGAGTGGATGAAGCAAGTTCCAACAACTTCACACATACATACTTACATCCATCTGTCCATATAGCATACAGGTAGACAGACAGACAAACAGACAGGCACACACATACACATATTACACATTCACATATATACGTGCACATACCCACATTTTGGGTGGAGGAGGCAAACTCCAATGCCTGACTCCAGTCACGTGTTTTTTTCTCTTAGCCCTTTTACACCTCTAAAATAAAGTGTAAGAAGACAACTACCTCATAGTCACAAGTTACATATTCTTTAAAAACAATCACCACAAAAACATATTCTTCAGAAACAGATTAAAATTATCACACAAAAAGAAATTACAATAGGATTATTGATTACATATTCTTCTCTTGAAACATATGCCTAACTTCACATTCCTCATCTCTCTTTCTCTCCACAAGTTCATTGTAATCCCAAAGCAATAATTCTCTTGTTATAAAAAGCTGAGACTGTAGTAGCAAGTTTCTCCCTGTGCTCATCCGACAACAATTTGTATTTACTAAGGAACAGGTCATCTATCTTATGTCTTTTTCATGAAGTCTTGTTCAGCTAACCTGACTGATCACCTTTCTCGTGTTCTTACGTTCACAATGGGATCACCTTCTCTTTGTTCATGATCTGCCTTTTCACGGGGCACACCAAAACCTGTGACCACATCCTTAGATCACAAGATCAAGGAACCCAAGCCCAACCTAGAGGGAATGTTCTCTTTGATCATTAACTTGTCCCAAGCCTATTTTTCTTGTTGGTACAATTACGTGCTTGTAACATGAACGCTGACTGTATTCCTTTTCTAACCTATGCAGCCCTGTCTAGTCCATGAGGAACGACACATTCTATTCTTGATTCTAACTTCAAGCTTTCTATCAATTACCCTAACTTCCCCAAACTTTTGAAATCAAACTAACTTTCTAAAACTACTTAAATCAGGAATTCCATAAAATCATTAATACATCTAAACAGTTTTATTTCAAGAACATTCATTTTCATGTGGATCTGCAGGAAACTTGCCCAACAGAGTGGCTATCGCTCAGGAAGTAATCACACCAGGTTACAGGCAGTGAGGGCCTCCCCATGCTCAATCACACCATGCCACATATATGAGGGATATAGCAACAACAAACAGAAGAAGAAACATCAAAAGCAAGAAGCAATCCTGGAATAAAGCCCCTGGGGTCCGCCTCTCCAGGATACACCAATGCAGCTTAGCAACATGGTAGGCCATCTCCAGGAAGCCACTGCAGCTCTTCCCACTGCTTGCACACTGCATGGTGTCTGCTACAGAAAAGATGGCTTGTGAGTAGAAGGGACTGTGAAGGACTGGAAAACAGAGGAAAGGCAGGGTCACTGTACTCTACACGAACCTGGGGAAATGTTACGTATCCGTTTGTATAGTTCATGTTAATAAAGAGGAAACCGTATAGCTTGCATGTGACTCAACAAATATGAGACTGTTGGACATCAGTGGGGATTAATAAATGACCTTGCAAATGTACATTAAATATTAAAGATTATTAAAGTGCACTGTGGAGAGATAGAAACCAAGCACCATTTCCCTGGGGTGAAGACAGCTGATCTCAAGAAAACAGTCCAAGACTGAATATCCCGCATGCAATCAAAGATGCAGACCACTGCCCCGAAGGAGAACAAGCAGCCAATTCTTTTTTTTTTTTCCTTCAAGTTCTTTGTCAGACTGCTTAAGATTTATTGTATGTAAGATAGGAATTTTTCAGTTTCTAGTGTTTGGCTGTTGCCCTAATTTTTAGTCTTGTGTTTATCTATTTATTATATATTAATAAAAACATAAAATATCTGATAAACTTTAGCCTTATACATTTAAACATTTTTAAAAGCTGTTTTTTCCTTATAATGCATTCATCTTTTTTTATTGTATATTTTCTTTATTTACATTTCAAATGTTACTTCCTTTCCCGGTCCCCCCCTCCCAGATCCTCCCACCCAGATCCCCCCACCCCCCCTTCCCCTGCTTCTATGAGGGTACTCCCATACCCACCTACCCACTTCTGCCTCCCCACCCTTGATTCCCCTAAACTGGGGCATCTATTGAGCCTTCATAGGACCAAGGGCCTCTCCTCCCTTTGATGCCTGACGAGGCCATCCTCTGCTACATATGCAGCTGGAGCCATGGGTCCCTCCATGTGTACTCTTTGGTTGGTGGTTTAGTATCTGGGAGCTTGGGGTGGGGCGGGTCTGCCCTCTCCAGCTCCCACCATCATTCTACCTATCCAATTTCATGTTATCTCTCAAAAGGAAGGAAGGAAGGAGGGGAGACAGAGGAAGAAACTCCTTCAGAGTTTCAGTTTGTGTTGGCCAACTGTTCCTGGGCGTGGGGTGCACTGGGGTATGCTTGTTATACCAGTGTCGCTCCACTGAGGAAAACTGACTTTCCCGTGCTCAGCAGCTATCAAATGGCAAGGGCTCCTTGGCAAGGGGCGGGACTTCCTGCCCACTTCCCTCCTCTGTCCCTGCATTTTGTCTAGCTTGGGTTTATGAAGGCCTTCTGAATGCTGTCACAGTCTGGGTTCATATGTGAGTTCATATCCCTCAAGTGTTGGAAAAATACTGCTTCCTTGAAGTCATGTACCACATCTAGCCCTTACTGTCTTTCCACCCCTCTTCCCCAAAGATCTCTGAGCCTTCACCTATAATGTAGACCTATAATGGAAGCTTATAATGTAGACCTATAATGTAGACCTACAATGTAGACAATCCATTTGGGGCTAAACATTCCTATTCTCTGCATGTGGACCAATTGAAAGTTTCTTTCTTTCTTTCCTTCCTTCTTTCTTTCTTTTCTCAAGATTTATTTAATGCCAGGCCGTGGTGGCATACACCTTTAACCCCAGCACTTGGGAGGCAGAGGCAGGTAGATTTCTGAGTTCGAGGCCAGCTTGGTCTACAGAGTGAGTTCCAGGACAGCCAGGACTACACAGAGAAACCCTGTCTTGAAAAACAAAAAACAACAAACAAACAAAAAAATGTATTTGTCTTATGTATATGAGTACCCACTATAGCTGTACAGATAGTTGTGAGCCTTCATCTGGTTGTTTGGGAATTGACTTTTAGGACCTCTGCTCGCTCTAGTTGGCCCCACTCCCTCTGGCCCAAAGTTTTATTTATTATTATACATAAGTACACTGTATCTGTCTTCAGACACACCAGAAGAGAGCGTCAAATCTCATTATAGATGGTTGTGAGGCACCATGTGGTTGCTGGGATTTGAACTCAGGACCTTCTGATGAGCAGTTGGTGCTTTTACCCATTGAGCCATCTCACCAGCCCCAGTTGTGAGTTTCTATGTTAATTGGGATCTGCTGCAAGAATGTGCTGACCTATAGTTATAGTAATATGTCACTAGAAATCATTTTATATCATGTTCTTTAAGTATAGTGGTTCTTAACCTTCCTAATGCTGCCACCCTTTAATACAGTTTCTCATGGTATGCTGACCACCCACAACCACAAAATTATTTTCTTTTCTTTAAGATTTATTTATTTTATGTATATAAGTTCAATGTCTCTGTCTTCAGAGGCACCAGAAGAGGGCATCAGATCCCATTACAGATGGTTGTGAACCACGATGTGGCTGCTGGGAATTGAACTCAGGTTGTGACCCAAAGGTTGAGAACCCCTGTACATTTAGCAGACTGATAGTAAGTAGTTCTTTCCCTAGGGCTCATGACCTCTCTGGTCTCAGATTCCTGACCTCATTAACAGTGGGAGGCTTGGGTTCCATCTCATGGAGCAGGCTTTAGATCCAATCAAAACATGACTGGCTACTGGGTCAACACCTTAGCATGAAAATATCCTTTACATTCTAAAAGCCAAGTTACTGTACCTTGAGGTCACTTAAGACTGGAGAGCTGGAGAGATGGCTCAGCGGTTGGTTAAGCACTTGCTGTTCTTCCAGAGATATATAGTGTTGTATACATTAAATAAATAAATCTTTAAAAAAGCCCTTATGACTGCTAGTCTACTCTGCACGCAGCAGGTTTTAACCTGCTGTCTTAACGTTTCTACTGAAGAGACACCATGACACAGCAACTCTTACAAAGGAAAGCGTTTAATTGGGGCTGGCTTAAGGTTCGGAAGTTTAGACCATTATCAGCAAGGTGGCACGCAGGCAGACATAGTGCTTGAGGGAAGCTGAGAGTTCTACATCTAGCAGAAAGTGACTGTGACATGCTGGCCAGGCTAGAGCCCACACCCAGTGACACATCTCCTCCGACAAAGCCACACCTCCTAATATCGCCACTACCTATGAGCCTATGGTGGCCATTTTATTCAAACCACCGTACCTACCCTTAAGAGACCAATGTAACCAACTTCACTTACCCTGGATTTCTCTTGGAATCAGCTTTCACAACCTAAGCTGAAGAATAGCTTTACTCTTTTGTCTGTTTTGTTCTTCAAGACAGAGTCTCTTTAGGTAACTGTTTGGGTATCCTGGATTTCATAAGGCTGGCCTCGAACTCACAGAGCTATTCACCTCCCTCTGCCTCTTACGTGTTGGGATTAAAGACATGTGCCACCACACCCAGCTTTAATCTTAAATTATGTCCTTCATCCACCGTGTCCTTCACCCAGAGTTAATGCATGTGTGTATGAATGTGTTGTAGTGACAGGAATGTTGCAAAGCCAGTGAGCTGCAAGTGACCTAGGACAGTAAAAAGCCACCACAAGTGCTGGAAGGAGCGTGCAGATGTCATTTACAGTGCTGCCTGTAATAGTTTGCTATCTGGGTCAGTCGGCGTCAGTAAAGTTCCATTCCTTGTAAAATCCTGTTAAGGACTTCCCATAAGTGGCTAGAGAGATGGCTCAGTGATTAAGAGCACTGACTGATCTTCCAGAGGGCCCAGGCTGAATTCCTAATGCCTACATGGTGACTAAGAACTGCCTGTAACTTCCAGTTTCAAGGGGATCCAGTAGCCTTGTCTGGACTCTTCAGGCATTGTTCACACAGGGTTCATAGACACACATGCAGGCAAACACCCATGCACATAAAATAAAAACAAAACTAAAAAGTGTTCCTTAAAGCATCTTATTCCTTTCCAATGTAGTTCTTTCTTTCTTTCTCTCTTTCTTCTTTTTTCTTTCCTTCCTTCCTTTTTTGATTGGATATTTTCTTTATTTACATTTCAAGTGTTTTCCCCTTTCCAAGTCTCCCCTTTGGAAACCCCCTATTCTATTCCCTCTCCCCCTGCCTCTATGAGGGCGCTCTCCCACCCCCCCACCCCCACCCCCCGTCCTCCCACCCTGGCATTCCCCTACACTGGGGCATCAAACACTCTTAGGCCCAAGGGCCCCTCTTCCCACTGATGTCCAGCAAGGTCCTCTTCTGCCACATATGCAGCCAGCACCATGGGTCCCTCCATGTGTACTCTTTGGTCGGTTGTCCAGTCCCCAGGAGCTCCGTGGGTCTGGCCTGTTGACACTGTTGCTCCCTCCATGGGGCTGCAAACCCCTTCAGCTCCTTCAGTCCCTTCTCCAACTCCTCCATTGTGGAACCCCAAGCTCAATCCAATGGTTGGTTGTGAGCTTCCACCTCTGTATAGAAGCAGAGCCTCTCAGGAGACAGCCATATCAGGCTTCCATCAGCAAGCACTTCCAGGCATCCACAATAACATCCAGGTTTGGCGGCCGTATATGGGATGGATCCCTGGGTGAGGCAGTCTCTGGATGGCCTTTCCTTTAGTCTCTGCTCCACATTTTGTCTCCATATTTCCTCCTGTGAGTATTTTGTTCACCCTTCTAAAAAGCAGTGAAGCATCCACACTTTGGTCTTCCTTCTTCTTGGGCTTCATACGGTCTATGAATTTTATCTTGGGTATTCGGAACTTTTGGGCTAATATCCACTTATCAGTGAGTACATACCGTGTTTGTTCCTTTGTGACTGAGTCACCTCACTCAGGATGATATTCTCAAGTTCCATCCATTTGCCTGCATATTTCATGAAGTCCTTGTTTTTAATAGCTGAGTAGTATTCCATTGTGTAAATGTACATTTTCTGTATCCGTTTCTCTCTTGAGGGACATCTATGTTGTTTCTAGCTATTATAAATATGGCTGCTATGAACATAGTGGAGCATGTGTCCTTATTACAAGTTGGAACATCTTCTGGGTATATGTCCAGGAGTGGTATAGCTGGGTCCTTTGGTAGTACTATGTCCAATTTTCTGAGGAACCGCCAGACTGATTTCCAGAGTGGTACCAGCTTGCAATTCCACCAACAATGGAGGAATGTTCCTTTTTCTCCACATCCTTGCCAGCATCTGCTGTCACCTGAGTTTTTGATCTTAGCCATTCTGACTGGTGTATGGTAGAATTTCAGGGTTGCTTTGATTTGCATTTCCCTGATGACTAAGGATGTTGAACATTTCTTTAGGTGTTTCTCAGCCCTTTGAGTTTCCTCAGTTGAGAAATCTCTGTTTAGCTCTGTTCCCCATTTTTAAAATAGGGTCATTTGGTTCTTTGGAGTCTAACTTCTTGAGTTCTTTGTATATATTGGATATTAGCCCTCTATCGGATATAGGATTGGTAAAGACCTTTTCCCAATCTGTTGGTTGCTGTTTTGTCCTATTGACAGTGTCTTTTGCCTTGCAGAAGCTTTGCAATTTTATGAGGTCCCATTTGTCAATTCTTGATCTTAGAGCATAAGCCATCTGATGTAATTCTTATATATAGGACAAAAGCCCTTTGTTAGGGACCCAGACTCAGAGAGTCACAAACAGGATTCATGTGGGCACAGAGTCAGATTCATACAACAGCAGACAGGAGAGGGAGGGAAGACATGGGGAGAGAAGGAGAGAACTCAAATCTGGGCTTGCCCCTGGCCAAACTTGTGCTCTGACTTCCCTTAACGCAGCAGCACGGAAGGGCTCACACAGGCCTGAGCATGGCACACATTGCAGACAGGTTCCGCCTTTTTACCCCTTTACCTCTCCCTGGCTGAAAAAAAAAAAAAAACCTGTTACATTCCTAAAGCTCACCCCCAAGGTCTATGCCCTTATTTGGCCACTGCCACATTCCTGAGACAAAATACCAAGGTCCAATAATCAAAACTCATCATTTGGCGAACCTGTCTAATCAGGATTCACCAGCTCAGCCTAGCACAGACTCCCGCTTCTTCTCCCCTTAAAAACCCAACTCCTGTAGAAATGCCCTCTCCCATTCTTGCTTCTTTTGGTCTCTTACTTTTCTTGCTTGCACTTTCTGCCTTTGGAATTCCTACCCCTCAGCCTGTCCCCTCCCTTGGCTCTCTGGGGTAATGCATCTTTATGCTGAGAAGTTGGTGTCCCGGTAAGTCCTGTTCGGATTTGGGGCAGAGAAGGGCTGACTTCCCTTTCAAACACTGATGGAATTTGGATACTGTAACACTCATGTCATGGTAGCGCCGGTGTGCATCTCTGGCCTTACGGGGTTTATCGTAGCTTGCAGGGTTCATCTCACTATGAGCGCTAGCCAGCAGGGATGAAGCTTCCAACAGCTAGACTCTATGCTCTATGACACAAGTATGTGTTATCTTACCATCAGGTTCTGGAGGGTAACCAATGGTATTGGCAATGGCCTTTAATGTTGGGGAGGGTGTCTACAGGACCACACTGGCCAACAACTCAAAAAGAAGTACCAAATCCCTGGCAATTAGAGTTTTATTTTGTAGTGTATGATGTCTAGTTGGGCTATTGAACCACATTACAGGGTAACTCCATTTAAGTTTTTATACAAGTATACATTTTAGGAAAGCTTCTATATTCCAGTAAGTTTCCACATGACTTTTTCTTTTTCTTCCTTTTTAAGATTTATTATATATGAGTACACAGTTGCTGTCTTCAGACACACCAGAAGAGGGCATCAGATCCCATTACAGATGGTTGTGAGTCACCATGTGGTTGCTGGGAATTGAACACAGGACCTTTGGAAGAATAGACGGTGCTCTTAAACTCTGAGCCATCTCTTCAGCCTTCCAAATGACTTTTCAAAAGGCTTTTAGTGTCAGTTGCCCGTCCCCATGTTTCCTCTTTCACCCTGCCCTCCCATTCTCTCCTGCTTTTTCTCTCTGTATTACTCAAAATTATCACTCAAAAGTTCCGGAAGAGAACTCTTTTGGGGGCGAATATTTGAGAGTGTAGATTTAAGTAATTTTTGTTTCTTTTCATTTATCCTAAAACAGTTGAAATATCTTCATAATGTATGCCTGTTTTATTTTTTGATTTTTTTTCAAGACAGGGTTTCACAGGCTGGAGAGATGGCTCAGCAGTTAAGAATACTGACTGCTCTTCCAGAGGTCCTGAGTTCAATTCCAGCAACACATGGTGACTCACAACCATCTGTAACGGGATCCACGCACTCTTCTGGTGTGTGTCTGAAGACAGATGCATTGTACTCATATAAGTAAAAATAAATAAATATTTTTAAAAAGTAAAGAAAAATAAAAAGACAGGATTTCTCGGTGTGGTTTTGGCCGTCTTAGAGCTCGCTCCGTAGACCAAATTGACCTCAAACTCACAGATCCACACGCTTCTGCCGCCCGAGTGCTGGGGTGAAAGGTGTGAGCCGCCACTGGCCAGCAATGTATACTTTCTGAAATGCAGTGTTCAGAGTTACAGGCAGCCTCCGGATATTGGCAAGTCATAGCTCACTTCAGTTCAGCCTCCGAGGCTGCACTTTTGAGCTGTGCCCCCCCTCCTCCCTCCCTCTGTTCCACCGGCACTGGCTTTCTGTTCCATGTGTCCTTAAAATCTGTTCTCTCCAGTGAAGACTTGTGTTTCTTTTCAAAGGCTCCCTGGATGGTAACCAGTCTTGAGTGGGGCCAGCTCAAGATGCTTAATGCAATCACATCTGCAAATGTATCCGCCCATGTATGATAGCATGCACAACTGTCAGAAATTAGGGACAAGTCCTGTCTCTGGAGGCACAGCTCCGTTGTCTTCCTTCTCTGGGAACATGGGGATTCTGGTGCTAAGTGGAGCGAGCATCTGGGAAGAATTGAAGGCCCTTGCACAAGAGACACTCTAGAGTGCACACCGAGGCTCAGAACCCAGATACGGCGATATTAAAAAGCACCCACAGCTCTACAGATGGTAGCTTGCCTTACCAGAGATCACCATGGTGTGCAGCACTGAAGCGGAAGATGCAGGATTGTGTGTCCTTGTCTGGGCTCCTGGAGGCCTCTGGCATATGCTGAGCAGCTAAGCTCGCCATTTATGTATCCACAGCCCGTGGACTATTCAGGACAAGTGAGGTGGCCATAGGTTTCTCCTAACATGCATCAGGAGAGACAATGAGATCCTGGAGACTTTGCAGCCTTGGGCAGGGGTGTGGGTGTGGGTGTGGGTATGGGTGTGGGTGGGGTGGGGATGTATGCTTAATGGGAACACCTACTTCCCCTTCCCCCAGCCCTGCCATAGCTTCCTTGTGTTTATTCGGTCTTCCTGTTCCTTCCCAGTGTTGAGCACTGAGTGTGTTGTTTCAGGAAGTGGCTAGGGGGGCTGTGGGCTCCGCTGGAGGATAAGCGCGCTTCCTGTCTTTTCCAGGCCCCTGGACAATCAAGCTTGTTTGGAATTCATCGTAGGTGAGTCTTAAAATAATTTCCCGCAAAACTACCCAAGTGGCAAACAGGGCCAGGCCTGGTGAAAAGGGCGATACCTGGTGAGATGGGTGGGGGACAGTGGTGTTCTGGGGGCGGGGCGGGGTTCGCTCTGCTCATGTCCTTCTGAGCAGAGGGAGAATGCCAGGCAGAGTTCGATGAGTTTCCTATTGTCGTCACCACGTCTGGCACAGGTCCTGCATAGGTCCCTACTGACAGGTAAGACAGCTCGTTCTTCTGGTTCAACTTGCTCAGCCCACCAGGGTCCATCTGAGGTTAGAGATGTACTCGGGAATTCCTATGTTCTTTTCCTGTAAATGAGCTCCTAGAGGAGGACTGACCTCACACATGGAGGAGGAGGCTCAGCAATTGTGGCGTGCTGACGCCAGCCCTGTAGTCGCCTAGGGCAGTCAGTGAATAGTTCAGCGAACTCCCAAGCTCCAGTCCTTGGTAAGGGTTGCCAGCTCCTCATAGGCTTGTTCAGAGACTTTCAAAGACCCCTGGAATCCCGGGGAGGATGGCGTCCTAGGCCTAGAGCTGGCCGCTGTGACAGCTTTTTTCAACACCCAGTATTTCATCTTCAGCTGCTACTGGCTCCGTAAGGCATCTACCCTGTGCCCTGCGCGCGGCGCTAGCTAGAGAAAGATTCACGTGGTCACTTGGCCTAAAAGCGCCTCTCGGTAGCTTTTTTCCTAATCTGGGACATACAGCAGAGCCTCAGAGATGAGTGTCCGCCACCTCTTCTGTCCCACCCGGTCGTAAGCGCGCGCGCGTGCGTTAGGACCCAGCGGGGTAGCCGCGGGACCCTGGAGTGGGCGTGACCTCCATTGTGACGCCACGGGGCGGGGCTTCCTCTGGCTGGGACTGAGGGACAGAAAGACCGACTGGCGCGGCGTGGCTGGTAAGGGACGCGGATTCAGCTCACTTTGGTGGCTCTTCACTGTCGGGCGGAGCCTCCCTCGGGAACCTGAGGACTTAGGGTCCGGATGGCTAGGCTTCCCCTCTGGGCCACGCGTCCACCCCTCCCCCACTAGCTGAACCCGTTTTGGGGCGGTGTCACCCCCGAGGCTATCGCGCCTGGGCGCTGCGCCCCTCCTTTCCCCCTAACCCGGCGGGGTGCACTCCTCCCTGCACCTGGGCGGCCGGCCGAGGGCCAGGCGCGGGTCGCCAGCTCCTTAGCCTTCCTGGGAGCGGGACGGGTCCTGGCTCCGCGGGCAACCCCCGCCGCGCGCCCCGGCGAGCCTGGGCTTCCGAAGCTGTGGGTGCGGAGCGCTGCGCTCCCAGGCCCAGCCTACGCTCCAGGTCGGGCACAGGTGTGCCCTCGTCCAGCTCCTGTCAGTGCTTTACCTTTTGTTTCCCCTTCCAGGTCCGGATGGTGGCTGACTGCGCAGGATAGCGGCGGCCATGTGGAGGTGACAGTCAGTTTGCGGACTCAGAGAGCCCAAAGGAGCTTGGCCCAGGTGGACATCGCTGGCTGGCAGCGCGGCCTCGGTGCTGGCGATGGAAGCGGAAGGCTTGGGTTGGCTTCTGGTCCCGCTGCACCAGCTGGTTTCCTGGGTGGCCGCTGGGGCCATGGTCTTCGGAGGGGTGGTACCGTACATACCCCAATACAGGGACATCCGGAGGACTCAGAACGCCGACGGTTTCTCCACCCACGTGTGTCTGGTGCTATTGGTGGCCAATATTTTA
>NW_022196895.1:76042637-76052330 GCF_008632895.1 Mastomys coucha
CCCCCGCCCCCCTAGAAAGATCTCTGGAAGAGCAGGCGCTTATTCTTCAACGGTGGTTGAATAGCCTGAGCCACTACTGAATTTACTGGGACGCGGCATTTCCACGAAGATCGGCAGGGCTGCAGCAGAGAGCCGAACATAATCTCCAGATCTGCTCGTTCATTTACTGCGTCGTTACCTTTGTCTGATCCATCCTGGAGTCTCTCTGTGCGCACAGTTTCTGGATCCCGGCCTTTTCTTTCTAGTGTGTGGAGTGGGGTGCCAGGGTGAGAAAGTAATAAAGCGAGTTAGTAACTGGAAGGCTCCCCTGGCTTGCTTGTGGGGAAAGCCTTCTGCTATATTTTTTTTTTCCCCCGACTTTTTTTGCTTGTTTGTTTCGACTTTAGGCTTCTCTAGGTAGCCCTAGCTGTCCTGGAACTTGCTTTGTAGACCAGGCTGGCTTCAAACTCACAGAGATCCACTTTCCTTTGCCTCCTGAATGCTGTAATCAAATGCGTGTGCCACCACTGCTAACTTCTTCTGGACTTCTTCTGTGGCTTGTGTTTTCTTAGGTGGGAAGTCAGACTTTTTCATGTAAACTCAGGTGGAGCCTGTCTTTCTAACCCTTCCCGAGCCAGCTTCCTCTTTTTTCATTTGCATTCTGTTGAGGAAGTTGAAGTGTATCTTAACAATTGTTGAAACCCTGCATACTTGAGGGCTTTGTTTCTGTTTTGAGAGTGGGTTTCACTGTGTAGCTCCAGCTGTCCTGGAGCTCATTGTGTAGACCAAGTTGGCTTCAAACTCAGACATCCTCCTGCCTCTGCCTCCCCAGTGCTCAGGCGCCACTGTGGTCGGATGAATTTTCAAAGAAATTTAACAAATGGTTTCCCCACTGCATGGGAAGATAAAATGTGTGTAATTTCCTTCTGGGCCAATCCCAAGTCCTCTGTGCACATAGGAAAGCTGTTGATGCAGCTCTCCTAGCTGCCGGCTGAGGCCAGGGAGAAGGGATCCGGAGAGCTGGTGCCAGACTTCTTTGCTTTTGATGTTTTGTTTACTGTAAGAAATGGCCTGAGTTTCTATTAACTAGTATTAAAAATCAATTTGATGGGTCAGCAAGATGGCTCAATGGGTAAAGGAGCTTGCTGCCAAACCTGAGTTCAGTCTCATGGTAGAAGGAAGAGATTCAACTCCTGCTGGTTTTCTCTGACCTCCACACATGCACCCTGACACATGTGCACATATACATAAAGAAATGTCGTAAATCTACATTAAATAGGACACACACCCACTTTGTACAGTTTAGTGAGCTGTGCCAAGGGTGTCCACCCTGAATTTATGAGTAGGGAATTTGCTCTGCACTTTTGCATTCTGTCCCAGCACTGGGGCCACCTTTGTCTCAGGAGTGGGTTCTTGCCTGTGTCGGTTAGGAGGTTGGCTAGTGAGCTGACTCTGAAGCGGAATAAGTTGGCAGCATTGAAAGATGCCACCTTGCTGTTTGCCTGGGGTCAGGTGTTCAGAGGAAAGGGTCATTGAGATCTCACTTAAAAAAAAAAAAGCTGGGGACTTGCATTTCAAAGATTCCATCCCCTTGCTTTCCCCTGGGAGGAAGGTGGGGTCCCCATCTGGGCTGTGACTGCAGCTGGGCTCCGTGACGCCGCCTTAAGTAACTCTGAGGATGAATGGAAGCAGATCCTTCATTACAACTGTGCTCATGTTCTTGGTTGCTCTGGGTGCACAGGAGGGACCTCTGATGTCAGGCAGGCTGCCCAGCGTAGCCCAGCCTCACTCTTTAACTTACGCAGGGACAGGATATTCACTTTTAGGATTGAGGAATACATTTTCTCCAAGTACTGAAGTAGAACTACTGACGTGGTGTGGAGATACCAGAAGGGAAGCCATTTTCCTTTGTGCACGAATGGGGAGGGGAACCAAGATTGGTCTGCTCGCCTTAGTTGCTGGGGCCTCTGAGAAGACCTCAAATACTTTTCATTGTGGGGGCTGGGCTGCCCTCCATGCATGCCAAGCCTTGTCCACAAATAGTCTCTCCGGTACAACCCATGTCCCAAAATGTCCTGTGCCACCAAGGCCTCCTGTGGGCACTGTACACAGGGGCTCTGTTTCCCAGCGCATACTAGAAGACTGTGAGGAAGGGAGGAGCTGAGGGGTCATGGCCCTGCCGAGTGTTTCCATATGGGGAAGCATCTTTCCAGATCTTCACAGGATCAGAGGTCTGGATTGTGTCTGGGACACAGTTGTCCATCTTTAGAGACCCTGCTGCTCCAGAATGATGTGCTGGTCTGTCTGTGCTTCTCCACAATGCCTTCTGGAGCCCTGGTCTCAGCTTCTCTCTGAAGATTCCACGGTTCAGCATCCTCTTAGATAGCACATAGCCAAAGGCTGTAGTGTGGGTGCTTCATTGGGAGGAATGACTAGAGCGTACACCCCTTCCCCATTTACACAACTCCTCCCCCAGTGTGGAGAGCTGGTCCTGGCTGTGGCCGGTTCCAGGTGAGATGGAAGCCTTCCAAACTATGAAAGGAGTGGAGATAGAATGCTCGGCAGTTTTCCAGTGTTAACTGGGACACAGACCAACGAACTCATTACAGGTTTGTGGTAGGTTTTTTTTTTCTTTTTTTTTCTTTTTCTTTTGGCTTCTCAGTTCTACATGAAGAGACTAACTTCACTGCAAACCTAGGGATTCTAAAGCCCGTGAAACTCTCATGTGAAACCCTTATTTCTTACAGTCCTTACCATGTTACAGAAACTCACCTTTAGCAGGCTGCTCTCAATGGAATGTGGGTTACAGGATTTTGCAATTTTGATGTTGGAAGCTGGGGCCAAGTGACCGTTTATCTAATGTTGCAGGCCTTTATCTAAGAAGGGCCAGAGTGGGGCAAGACTGGTGCCCAGGTTCTACTTGAGCAAAGTTCTCCACCCAGTCCTGGAGGTGTGAGGATGGAGAAGCTCTGTCTCTCCGGGTACTGGCAGCAGGCCTTGCCTGTGATCTTGAAACACTGTATCCGAGAGATGGTAACATTCTGCTACTGTGGCAATAAGTTTTCTTTGCTCTGTAGGGAGTAGCTATAGAGGTGTGTGCCTCCTTCAGGGGAGCTCTTATGTTACTTTGGGACTTGGAGAAGTTGTTCACAGGAGTTGCTGGACTTGGTCAACCTTGTGTACCCCACTTCTGCACATATCTCTAGCTTTCATTCCTATGAGAATCCTTGGACACACCACTCATAGCTGTGTGGTGGCAATTGTGCTTCTCCTCAGAAGAATTCTGCTAACCTACAGTCTCAAGCCAGAGGAACCATATACTCAATAGCAGACTGCCCTGAGGAAATCTAGTTTCTTCTTCTTTGAGCACGACTATTTAACAAACCATGACCAACAGCAACTAACCAACAACCTATCTCAATTCTTAGGGCCTATTATTTATATGCCCTCTGAAAAGTCCCCAGAATTCTAAATGTCACAGAATCACAGAAAACGATCTGCTGCTGGGAAAGTCATGCTGCTGTGGACAGTCTGAAGCAGACCCATAACCCACACCTGGAATTAAAACAAAAACATATTCTTAAAATATTTCTGGGTTTTTTTGTTTTGTTTTTGTTTTTGTTTTTTCTTGTTTTCTTTTGTTTTTTTGAGACAGGGTTTCTCTGTATAGCCCTGTCTATCCTGGAACTCACTCTGTAGACCAGGCTGGCCTCCAACTCAGAAATTTGTCTGCCTCTGCCTCCCAAGTGCTGGGATTAAAGGTGTGCCCCACCACTGCCCGGCTTTTCTGTATTTTTTTTTAAAGAAACCAAAATTCCAAAATTGTCACTAGAGCAGACTGTTGGCATTAATTTGCAAAGAAATTGCATTTTTTCAAAATAGCTTTAAAATCTGATTCTGTTAAACATTGCTTCCTATTTCTTTTTTTTTAAAGATTTATTTATTTTATATAATGTGAATACACTGTAGCTAGGAATTGAATTCAATTGGGAATTGAATTCTTAGGACCTCGGCTCCCTCTGGTTAGCCCCACTTGCTCAGCCCATCCAAAGATTTATTTATTATTATATCTAAGTACACTGTAGCTGACTTCAGACGCACCAGAAGAGGGCATCAGATCTCATTACAGGTGGTTGTGAGCCACCATATGATTGCTGGAATTTGAACTCAGGACCTTCGGTAGAGCAGTCTCTTACCTGCTGAGCCATCTCACCAGCCCTGTTTTCTATTTCTTTTGTCCCTTATGTCATTTGGAGTTGTGCTTTTTGAAAGTTTGTGTCCTGTTTTGGTTTCCTATAAAAAGCCAGCCAAATCCTCAGCTCTGCTCGCTGGAACCTCTGTTATCGCCTCCCTTATTGCGGCCATCAAGCTCATTAGGATTGATTGTGATGTGGTATATGGGAACTTAAACCTTGACTTTTTTTTCTCTGTAGCCTTCCTAGTAAACAGATGTCAGTCTGCTTGGGAAGCTATGCCTTCAGCCTCCTAGCTTCATGCCGCTGAGGTGGCACTTTCCCCATGTTAAACCTCCCCATGTGATCTCTGTGAGCAAATTGCCAGCTAGATAGCCAGAGAGGAAGAATGATTTCTAGGAGCGGAGCAGCTAAGGGCTTGGTTCTGTCTACCAGGAGCTCTGAGGTTATGATTTACATTTTTTGCAAGACAACACTGAGGTTCCAAGACGGTAGTGACTCATGATCTGGGGTCAGTGTGGTAACTACAGGATCCAGGGCCATATCCTAGGAACAGGGCTTGTCTGCCCCGGCCAGCTCCTGTCTCCACTCGGTGCCTAGGCGACCCTTTCTTTTGTCTTCCCACTTCCTAAGCTTCCTGCAGCTGCTTAGTCTGTGGAGCTTATGAACTCACGGGGGACATTTGAGCCTTGAAACCTGCACAGAGGACTTATCCAGCACTTGGAATTTCCAGTCTTGGCTTGGTACCGCACAGGAAGCTAAGACTTGCCCTGAGTGCAGAGGGGGGCCTCCCCTGTGGCATGCCCTCCCTTGTGTAATGCCTCGCTGCTGGCTCTGCTTCTCTGGGCTAGCACCCTTCAAGGGCACCTCTTTAGGAAATGTCCTGAGCTCTGTGAAGGCCTCAAGCTGGTCAGGATTCTTTCTGATGGCGAATTGTTTGGAGACATAACTTTCAGGAACTGAAGGCGGCTTTCAGGTTCGTTAAAGGGTTGTGTGCTCTACAAGACGGTACAGCCTTTCTTCACAGAATGGGCAGGCCTGGCAGACACACTCTTTGAGACACAAACGAGGTTGTTTCCCTGTCTCCAACTGTTCTTTTCCCAGTTGCTGTCACGGTAGAGTTCTGTGAGATGCTTTTCTCATAAAACTTTATTGACAGACCTGGCTTGGAACTTGCTCTGTAGCCCAAGCTAGCCATGACCTTATTATGACCCTCCCGCTTGAGTCTCCCAAGTGTGGGTGTGTAGGAGTGCACCATGTTCCCGGCATGTGAAATACTGCTTGGTTTTCATTTATGGATTGATTTTTAGCAAGTTCCTACTGTAAGAATCCATGGATGATAGAATGAGTCCCTGAGCACGCTTGGTGCTGGGTATGAATCAGTACTACCATCTCCCCGAGTCCCTCCTGTGTCAGGCTCAGGAGCTGCAAGCTTTACTGGCTGCCCTCTTCAGCCCAGGGGGTAACTTCTGTCCCAGGAGACCAGTGTAGTGAGGGACGACAGACATGGGAGAGAAGGCTGGGAGTTGCTTACACTCACAGCTTTCAGACTGCTGTGCAGAATCTCTTGAATTTCATGTGCTAACCACCAGTTAAGGTCTTGGAGATAACTTTCAGGTCAAACAAACTCTGGCCAATTCCAGCCTGCATTTGTGCTTTACGGTGCTGGGATGAAGGCTGCGTTGGGACCTGCCTTTGGAGATGAGCTGTGTCAGCTTGTCTGTGTGTTGCAGTCTGGTGGTTTTCTGATCTGCCAAGGGTGTTATCCACAGACCCTGTTGGTTGCTGAATTGCAGTTCTGCCCTCCAAAGCTGGCCCAGTTGATGAAATATTCAACACTTAGTGGGAGCCACTGCAGCGGCTGGGGGAGGGGTAAGCCATTGAGGGAAAGTGGCCCTGGGCTAGGAGGGCAGGGGTGGAGGAAGGGTCTTTGGTGGGGCTAGCTCTGGCTGCCCTTTCTCGTTAGTGGAGGATGTTTATAAAAGTTTAGCACCCGGCCACATGTCTTCCCCAGATACTCCCTCACCAGGCAGGAAGCAGAGCTACTGCGGTCTGGAAAGAGTCTCTTGCCTGGTTAAGATTAGACTTTGACAGGATGATAGGTATATAGGATCCTTTCATACCAATATGTGGCCCTGAGTTGGGTGGCTGTGACTAGGTCAGAGTCCATAGAGGGCAGACACAAGCTTTGGAAAAGCCTCAGGTGAGCTTAGTGTTCCAGGGTCCTTGTGGAGTCTGACCTGGGTCCCACACAAACCCTGGAAGACTAGGGCAAGCCAGTTCCAGGGCTGTGATGCTTGCACAAGACCCTCCCATGGGATCCTTTCAGTTCTGCTGCTCAGGCCCTGGTTGAGGAGAGGCTGTGGAAGTCCTGGCAGGGGCTGGTATCCGCTTCCATCCTGATGCAGGCTCTTTGCCTCCCTTAGGTTTGGAAGGCACTTCGAGTCGCCGCTCCTATGGCAGAGCATAGTCATGATCCTTACGATGCTGCTGATGCTGAAGCTCTGCACCGAGGTCCGGGTGGCCAATGAGCTGAACATCAAGCGCCGTTCCTTTGCAGGTAGGTGTAACATCTTCTAGAAAGTCGTGCTCAGCCATCGGGCCAAGCTCAGCTCCGTTGAAGCTGAAGCCACTTCGGTGTTAACCCGCGCAGTTTTCATTTCACCGAATGGCCGTTATCTGCAATTGGTTTTGCATACTGTAATTGTAGTTTTCCGTATTGTAAGAGGCTAAACACATTTCACAGCCTCACACAGTTAAGGATTTCTTTCCTGGAATATGGGCGAGGTCTGTAACTCCTCTTGTGGACTCTTTTGCTTACATCCTGACTGCGTGTTGTCACAAGGCCCAGAGAAGGCAGAGTCATTTCTGTGTGCCCTGCCAGGTGACTCAAGCCCCAGTCGTGTGCCCTTTAGCCGTGCTTCACACACAGTCACCCACCTAAGCTGTAACACGCCCAAGTCTGTGTGTTTGTGGTCTGAGGACCCTGGGCAACATCCATCACATCCTTGACCCTGGACGGCTGAGAAAACACTAACCCTTGCTGTCTTGGGTCTCTCCTTCACAGAAGCTTTCTGATATGGTAATGTGTGGCCAGTGTAGGCTGGCGGGCTTACAGGACAGTTAAATTCCACCTCCTCCTCATTCTAATTCTCTCTTCTTCTTCCTCCTCCTCTCTCTTTTTTCTTTCTTCGACACTAATTCTCACTCCATAACTCATGCTGACTTTTAAATTCTCAATCCTCCTGCATCAGCACACACCTCCATACCCAGCAAAAGCCTTTCTTTTTATCTTTCCATTAATGAACTAGTAGCGCTGTCTCTGGATTTATCTGAAGTAAGTGTGAGTGTGTGTGTGTGTGTGTGTGTGTGTATGCATATGTGTGTGTGTGTGCACGTGTGTGTATATGTGTGTGTGTGCACGTGTGTGTATATGTGTGTGTGCATGTGTGTATATGTGTGTGTATGTGCATGTGTGTTGAATCTTGCTTGTAGAAGTATTTAGTGCTTAGTTTGGGAGGTGGCTTTACTATCATCATCATCATCATCATCATCATCATCATCATCATCATCATCATCATCATTTGCTTTTCTGAGACAGGGTTTCTCTGTGTAGCCTTGGCTGTCCTGGAACTCACTCTGTAGACCAGGCTGCCCTCGAACTCAGAAATCTGCCTGCCTCTGCCTCCCAAGTGCTGGGATTAAAGGTGTCCGCCACCACCTGGCTTGATCATTAAATTTTCCCCATTAACAGGATGCTTCTGTGTTTCTGTTTCCACCTGGTTTTAGTTAAACAGGTGATGCCATCCAGGTCATCATAGAGAGTGGCCACACCTGGTTTTGGGGAGAAGCCTATCAGGATGCTAGCTCACAATGTCCCTTCTGGTGTGTTCTCATCCATTCTTCCCTCTGGTACCATCATTCCTCATCTCCCCTGAATGTCTATTCCCCATCCTCTTGGTGTGAACTTAAACAGCTCAGCGGATAATACTGAGTGAGACTCCTACCACAATAGGATATCACAGAGGAGCTGAGCTTTATGGCTTGCCTCCTAGAACCATGACCTGTCCTCCTCTATGCTCCAAGCTTTCGCACAGCAAGCTCTGAGCCCCTCCGAGCCTCAGCCTGCCCTGGAACAGGATGTCATACTGACTGCAGGATGGTGGGTCCCTCACCACGGTCACACATTGGAAGACCGAAAGGCTAAGGATAGACAGTTGTACACAGGATGCCAGAGGCCCCGGTTGCTTTGTGCTGCTTCTGTGCTGTAAATAAGAGGACAGGTGTGTGACTTTTGTATCCATGGGTGCTGGCTCTGATGGTGACCCATGTCAGCTGTCAGGTACCAAGCGTGTGCACACCGTGCAGCAGCCTTAGTGCACAGTGTCCATTTTGAGAACTACATTGTACATGTCCCTTCACCTCAGGTGATGGCGAGTTCAGGGAGCTGTAAGATCATACCTGAGTGCCATATCACAACCTGGTCTAGACCAGAGATTGAGCTAAAATAGGGAATCAGCAGTTTGCAGGGTTAGGATTGGGATAGGAATTTTTATCAGGGGCTCCTTAAGGGCATAGTAGTGACCCCAGTGATGTCCTCTACTTTAGGAAGGGCCCCTGCAAATGTGAATAAGACTGGTGATCTTGGTCCTCTTGTGGCTAATTTAATTTCAAGGGATAGAGCAGGACTCACCGATGGCCCCAAGAGTTTCTGGGCCTTAGACCTTTCCACCTGTCATGGAGCAGTGGTGCTTGTTGGAGAATTATTTATTTTTGCTGCTGCTGCTGTTGTTATTATTTTAAGATAAGTTCTTGGATGTCTTAGAACTCATGATGTAGACCAGGCTAGCTTAAAACTCACAGAGATCCTCCCGACTCTGTCTCCCAAATGTGGGAACTAAAGGCATGTGCTACCACACACTCCTGAGAATTCTTGATATTTACATCTTTAGCACTTCAGTCCAGTTCCTATTTACAGGGCTTCGTGTCTGCTTTGTTTAAGACACTGGTCTTAGTGTATTTCTGAGAACAACCTTAATGACATGCGTGGGTCCATTTCCTACCATCTGTCAAAAGGCTGACAAGGGTGGTGTGTGTGGAAAAAAAAAACCCAAAAAACAAAACCAGAATGCACTCTTGTGCCAGCCTGCAGCCACCCAGTCCTGCAGCTGCCGAGGTCCCGGGGCCCAGGAGATACCTCACTTTCTTGCCAGCAGCTATATTTTACACAGAAGGTTGGTGACTTCTAACAGACCTTTGAGCACCATCCCAAGAATAAATATGGACTGGTAGCACTGTGAGTGTCATGAGGCACAATTCAGATAGTTCATGATAGTTGAGAAGGTAATGATGAACAGCTCGTAATAAGGCACTTGCTGACAAGCTTGACAAAGTGAATTTGATCCCTGAGGCCCATAGGGTAGAAGGAGAGGACTGACTCCTGTGAATTCTGCATGTGTCCCATACTGTGCACAGTTGAATAAATGTTAAAAGGTGAAAAACTTGGAGCGAGAGGGGCCCG
>NW_022196895.1:76052340-76057081 GCF_008632895.1 Mastomys coucha
GGAGCTGAGCAAGAGGGAGAGAGGGAAGGGGAAAAAAGTTGAAAAACTTTGTATATGTGTTTTGTGTACGTGTACACGTGTGTTATAGGTGCATACCATGCAGAGGTCACGGGAGGACTTTGAATGTTTTCTTAGTTAAGGTTACTCTTGCTGTGATGAAATACTATAACTGGCCTGGAGAGATGGCTCAGTGGTTAAGAGCACTGACTGCTCTTCCAGAGGTCTTGAGTTCTTGAGTTCAATTCCCAGCAACCACATGAGACACACCTACAGTGTCTCACATACATGAAATAAATCTTAAAAAAAAAAAAATACCATAAAGCAAGTTGGGAAGGAAAGGGTTTATTCTACATCACAGTTTACTATCGACAGGAACTCAAGCAGGGCAGGAACCTAGAGGCAGGAGCTGATGCAGAGGCCATGGAGGGGATGTTACTGGCTTGCTTCCCATGGCTTTCTCAGCTTGCTCTCTTACAGAACCCAAGACCACCAGCCCAGGGATGGCACCACCCACAATGGGCTGGGCTGGGCTGGGCCCTCCCCCATCCATCACTAATTAAGAAAGTATCTTAGAGCCGGATCTTACATTCGAATCTTCTCAGCTGAGGCTCCCTCCTTTCAGATGACTCTAGCTTGTGTCACGTTGACATAAAAGAAGCCAGGGCACATGTCCTCTGTCCAACTCGGCCTTGATACCTTGAGGCAGGGTCTCCCAGTGAACTCACATTTTCAGCTTGGCTGGCACAGCCATGGCATCTTTCTGTGTGTGCTGGAGAACAGAACTCGGGCCTTCTTGTGTGCACAGCGAATGCTTGTACCCACTGGGCCGTCTCCATAGCCCTGATGTTTGTACCCACTGGCCATCTCCATAGCCCTGATGTTTGTACCCACTGGCCATCTCCATAGCCCTGATGTTTGTACCCACTGGCCATCTCCATAGCCCTGATGTTTGTACCCACACTGGCCATCTCCATAGCCCTGTGAAGATGTTTTTAGTTTGAGACAGAGGCCCTTTATGTAGTTTTGCCTGCTTTGGACTCGCTGTGTAGACTAGGCTGGCCTGGAACTCACAGAGATCCTCCTGCCTCTGCCTCCCAGGAAAGGCATGTGCTTCTATACCTGGGTGAGGGCATTGCAAAATAGTTCTGACTTAATGTTCCTATTTAAAAAAAAAAAAAAAAGAAAGAAAGAAAGCTTAAAACTTTTCCAGTTTTCTTAATATTATACTTCTAATTTTAGTGGTTACTAATTCAATTTGCCAATTAAGATTAAAAGCAAAACAAACAAACAAAGAGAAACAAATGGAAGAAGCGGGACATGCCTTTAACATGACTTCAATCCCAGCACTTGGGAGGCTAAGTGAGGAATCTGAGTTCAAGGCCAGCTTGGTCTACACTGCAAGCTGCAGGCCAGCCAGGTCTGCACAGTAAACTTTATCAAAGCATGAACGAAGAGAAGAAAGAAAGAAGAAAGAGAGAGAAGGAAAGAGTGCAATCTCAAACATCAAATACGGAACCTGTTCTCTTGCTATAAAGAACATGCCATGTGTAGACACACTGTAGACTTTCAGGAAGACTGAGGTAAACGAAGTAAAACTGACCTCTGTGACTATTTTCAACATTTTGGTACACTTCCCAAGGTTTTTCTTTTACTGTCAGTGGCTTGTCACAAAATCTGTGTAATTTCCAAAAGTAGAATCAAACTTAAAAATTCCACACATTCCATGAGATTTTCTTCCCAGCCTCCTCCTGCTCATTAGAATGAGGGCTTTAAGTACTGGATCTGGGGGAGGCAGGGAGCAAGGGTGGTCCCGTGGGACAGTGTGAAGTCCCTTCCGGCCAGGCACGTGCTTTGGGCTTCTGGGGCACGTGGGTAGTGGGTGTGTCCTGTGGGTGGGTAGTGGGTGTGTCCTGTGGGTGGGTAGTAGGTGTGTCCTGTGTGTGGGTAGTGGGTGTGTCCTGTGTGTGGGTAGTGGGTGTGTCCTGTGTGTGGGTAGTGGGTGTGTCCGGTGTGTGGGTAGTGGGTGTGTCCTGTGGGTGGGTAGTGGGCGTGTCCTGTGGGTGGGTAGTGGGCGTGTCCTGTGGGTGGGTAGTGGGCGTGTCCTGTGGGTGGGTAGTGGGTGTGTCCTGTGGGTGGGTAGTGGGCGTGTCCTGTGGGTGGGTAGTGGGCGTGTCCTGTGGGTGCTAGGTGTTTTGGTTTTCAGTTTCAGCATTTAGTACGTAAAATCACTAACATTTATAAAAGTGGAGAGAAGGCCTAAGGCCCATTTGTGATCGAGCCTGCACTGTGAACTCTCCCTGACTCCCCATCTGAGCCTACACCCTGACCCCCAACCCCACTAGGATTGGGACCCAGGTCATGCTAAGCAGATCCTTTACTCTTAAGTGGCTTCCCAGCTCGGTCCAGCATGTTTCAAGGCAAACCCCGGACATCACTGAATTTATAAATGACTCAGATATATCTCAAATATATCCACAGTTCTGAACCTGTGGCTTGTGATCCCCTTGGGGACCCTGACACAGGAGTTGCCTAAGACCATGGGAGAACACAGATATTTACATTAACATTTATTTTTTTATTTTTCTATTTTTTTTAAAGATTATTTATTTATTTATTATATGTGAGTATACTGTAGCTGTCTTCAGACACTCCAGAAGAGGGCGTCAGATCTTATTACAGATGGTTGCTCTCTCTGGCCCCGCTCGCTCTGGCCCAAAGGTTTATTTATTTATTATATGTGAGTATACTGTAGCTGTCTTCAGACACTCCAGAAGAGGGGGGTCAGATATTGTTACAGATGGTTTTGAGCCACCATGTGGTTTCTGGGATTTGAACTCAGGACCTCTGGAAGAGCAGTCAGGGCTCTTAACCGCTGAGCCATCTCTCCAGCCCCCTACATTACCATTTATAACAGTAGCAAAATTACAGTTATGAAGTAACACTGAAGGTAACATTATGACTGGGGGTCACCTCAACATGAGGATCAGTGTTAAAGGATCTCAACATTAGGAAGCTTGAGAACCACTGCTCCGATGGTAACGTAGGAAACAGACAAAATACCCACACCACCCATACAAGGGCAGGATTCTGCCTAACCAAACATTTAGTTTGTGTGGAAGTTTCTGGTGTTTAGTTCTAACTTTTTGCTACTTGGTTCCCTTGAGTCAGGGTCTGAGCACAGCCATTCTGGGAGGACGGGTGGCCTGGGTTGCTTAATACTTGGACTGATGTGTCTGTCTTTCTCTCTTTTTTTTTTTAAACATTAATTACTCTTGATTTAGAACCCTGCCCAGCCCCCTTTCTCCCAGCATTGTCCACCGTAAACCGTGGTTTAATCTGTTGGTGTCCAACTCCATGCAGACCTCCAGCACTCTGCAGCGACTGCAGGCCAGCACTGGAGATTCCTAGAGGCCTCCAGGAGGCTCTGAGGTAGATACTTCGGTTAGGCATCCGAAGCAGTTGATGCCTGTCTGTCTTTTGTACCCTGGAAAAGAGTCTTCAAACTAACTGGGTCCAGAGGTTGATTGGCCCCCGGAGGACTTTCTGGGCTTTCAGGATACAGATGTCCGGGTTGCTGGCACCCAAGGAGACCCTTGATCATGGAGGACTGCACTGTGTTTGTGCATGTGTGTGCTAGAGCACAGAGGCTCCAGGTAACTCCGAGTTACCAGGAATTTGGTGTATGGAAGAAATGGAAGTCTCCATCAATGTGCAGCTGACTTCCTAGGAGCTGCTATGGTGACTTTACATTTAGTTGAAAGTATAAATTCCAACGTGGTTGGCGGTATGATGTGTCCCACTTTGCTGCTTGTATTCTATGTGCTGGTGCCCACTTGTTCAGTGGCAGCCCTTGGGTGGAAGTGCTAGGTCTTGGGACTTCAGGACTACTGCTCAGAACCATAGTGGATTGTGTCTTAGCAGGGCTCAAGCATTGGATATCACTGGCACAAGTCATGGGGTGGTGTCTTAGTCAGGGTTTGTATTCCTGCACAAACATCATGACCAAGAAGCAAGTTGGGAAGGAAAGGGTTTATTCAGCTTATACTTCCACATGGCTGTTCATCACCAAAGGAAGTCAGGACTGGAACTCAAGCAGGTCAGGAAGCAGGAGCTGATGCAGAGGCCATGGAGGGATGTTACTTATTGGCTTGTTTCCCCTGGCTTGCTCAGCTTGCTTTCTTATAGAACCCAAGACTACCAGCCCAGGGATGGCACCACCCACAATGGGCCCTCCCCCCTTGATCACTCACTGAGAAAATGCCTTACAGCTTGATCTCATGGAGGCATTTCCTCAAGGGAGGCTCCAGCCAGTATAGGTGTATCTGTTTTTTTTCGGTGGGTCGAGGCGGGAGGTCTTTTTTGGACTTGGAGGCCCTTGTTTCTGTACACATTCTTCCTGCCGAGCCTTTGTGGTAAGAACAGCGAGCTTCAAACGTGGCTCTGCTCTTCCACCACCTGTGTCCCGGCCGAGTTTCTCAGGAACCCTAAGTATTGTGGGATGCGTGCCATCGCCCACGCTGCTTTCATAAGTGAGAATAACAATGCCAGCAATGTGATTGCTAGAACAGTGGGTAGCTTGGAGGATTATACACTCAGGCTTGAGTGATCTTAGGCCACGTCCTGGTGGAGAAGAGCTCCAGAGTCCCCATGAACAGTGCCTTTTCCCAGATGTTCCACCGATCGGATACATGTGTTCATTTGAGTAATTTTGTTTCTAACTTACTTCTGTTATTTTTTTTTT
>NW_022196895.1:76057091-76065662 GCF_008632895.1 Mastomys coucha
TAGTAGTTATTTGACAGAATTGTGCCTCAGAGTCAGGTTGAATTTATCTGACATGTGTCTCAACTCTTAGTGCCCCAGATCGGGACTTTCTGGGGTAGATGGATCTATTTATGGGTAAAGATTTCTTTCACTGTGATGAAACTGTTCTAAATTGGTAGTCATGGTGATTGCCCATCTGTGAGCGTGTGAGATCCATTGAGCCGTAAACCTTACAAGGTAAATTGTTATGGAGTGTTGTGTGAGAAGGTTGCCTTTGCCAAGGCTTTGCTGTTGTGATGCCTGCCACAGCAGGAACTTGTGTGTCAAGCCTGCATCTCACCCTAGTTCTAAGCTTGACTCACCTCAGTTGTATCTCCTGAGCTGCCTGCCCTCTCCATCCCTCTCACCGACAGCCATTGTCTACAGCCTGTCAGGCTAGACAACTTGGGTGGTCCTGCTGCGCAGACCTGCCTTCCCGAGCCTTGGGGAACGGGGCACAGGTGGATCCACTTCTCCAGAATTCCCACCCCTAGGCCACACCTTCAGGTTACCCTAAATCCAAGGTAGGGAGAAAACAACCCGGGCTGTGTCTTTCTTGCAATCTGGCCTTAGAAGTCACACAGCCATCTGTGTGTGGGGTTGTGGTGGGGAGAGACACAGACGACAGACACAGACAAGACCCCCACCCCACCCCGAAACAACACGATTTCTCAAGTTACACTCCACACAAGTTACACTAGGGCCCGCTGCACTCCCTAATACACAGCATCCCGCTATCTCTGGGGCCACATCCAGACCCCCAGTGCCTGTAGAGAATGGAGCAAATCTGTGCAGATGAGTGATGGTTGCAAATGTCTCATGCTTTCCTCAGAGTGGGACTGTCTCCAGTCTGCCTGCTCTATACACAGCACTTTTCACCGCTCAGCCTGGCTGACTGTGGAGACAGGAGACCATGGGAGCGTCAGTGCCCATTGGCAATGACAGGTCATGCACAGCTCCGCCCAGGGTCGACGTTGGGCCTTTGCTCTGCCCACACTTTGTGTCCAGCATGTTCTCTCTCTCTTTCTCCATTCGTGGGTCTTGATCTTTAAAAGAGACATGGGTAAAACTGGCCCGAATCACAGCGGGTACCGGGAGGCATGGTGCCTGTGGCCTGCAAACCACAGACTCGGTGACAGATCTCCACTCCCCCCTCAGCAGCGCCTCACAGGAAGGAGATCCTCTCCTGTCAGCTCTGAGCTGTTTGCTTCCACACAATGCTGGTAGGGACACAGCCTGTGACCTTGGATCTGCTTCAACAATTTAAACCCCAGAAAGGGAGAGTCTGCCAGCTGACCCGAGGCGCCCTGGCTTGGAGGGCTGTGGGCTGTGGCCCCGGTGCAGGGCTAGCTGGGAAGTTAAAGAATAACCTGTTGATGGTTTCTGGTGTCCTGCCTGTTCCAGGTGAGATGTCTGCCCAGGCAGGCGGAGTGTCTTCATCATGATGTCTCTGCCACACACCTGTCACATTCACTGTTAAACTGGCTGCCCTTTGGCAATGGACTTGTTGCTGTGTGAACTCTAGTGCCATGCAGCCGGAGAGAACATTTCAGCCCAGGATTAACTGTTCTCTACCCCAGGCTGCCTGAGCATGAGAAATGGGGCCTGTCATAAAGTGGTTGTTAATGTCCCTTGACTTAGAAAAGAAGTGAGAATGTGTGGGCTTTAATTTTGGTGGGGTTCCTACTCTCTCCCTCCCCCTCCCTCCCCTCTCCCTCCTCTTCCCCTTCCTCTCTGGCTCTCCTCCCCCTTCTCCCTCCCCACCCCATACTTCAGTCCACTGTCCCAGGATATTATCAGAAGATATTGGAGAACAGTTGAGAAAGTGGATTTTTGAACGCAAAGAAACAAAAACCTTCGCCCCTACTCTGATGTTGTTTTGATGTTGTCCTTTGTTTGTTTGTTTGTTTGTTTTAAGAAGCGCAGCAATCCTAGGAATTCCCCGCTTCCCAGTGTTAAAACCAGTCTGTTTTTGTCTCCTTTCTCTGTTTTTTCTCTCTTTAAATGTAGCCACAGACAGTAAGGATGAAGAACTCAGAGTGCCCCCCAGGCGGCCCTACCTGGGTATGTACTCCTGAGACCCTGGCTCCATTTCACCCTGCAGCCTGTCCCCCTGTCAACACGTCCACCTCACGAGTCGCTTCACCACGCATGGCCTGTTCACGGCAGGACACACTCATTTAGCCCACAGCCCCGCTGCTCTCTGCCTGGATTATTTAGAACCTGCTGATTTCAAGGGAGGGGTGGACCAAAGGAAAGAAGAACGGATGTGGAGAATTCAAGATTACAAGCTTTGCGCTTATCCCAAGCTCTTCCTACTAACGGTGCGCTAGTGGAGTTGCTATCCTCGTCCCTTCTTCAAGGGCTCCTTGCTCTTCTGTAGAAGGAACACTGGCTTTGCCGGTGTGACCTCTGCTGCAGCCTTACTGAACTCTGTCGGCTCCAGCACTAGTTCCTGTACTTCTAGCCTTCTAGAGATTGTCCACCTGAAAGGTCACATCACCTGCAAGAAGGGACAGCAGTTTGCTTCTTCCTTCCAGTCTTCCCGATACCCTGACTGGACAGAGATGAGACAAGATGTGCGTGTTCTGCTCTTGGCTTTACTGAGGACTTCTGGTTTTTTGCAGTTACCTTTAATGCTCGTGTGAGCTACGGGGCTTTGCTTTGCTGTCATGAATGGCCCTGGCCCTGGCTCAGCACTGTGCTGTGTCTGTGGGTGTGACTGTGTGTGTTCTAGGCACTGTGCTGTCTGTGTCTGTGACTGTGTGTGTTCTAGGCACTGTGCTGTCTGTGTCTGTGACTGTGTGTGTTCTAGGCACTGTGCTGTCTGTGGCTGTGCCTGTGTGTGTTCTAGGCACTGTGCTGTGTCTGTGTCTGTGACTGTGTGTGTTCTAGGCACTGTGCTGTCTGTGGATGTGACTGCGTGTGTTCTAGGCACTGTGTTGTGTCTGTGGATGTGACTGTGTGTGTTCTAGGCACTGTGTTGTGTCTGTGGATGTGACTCTGTGTGTTCTAGGCACTGCTGTGTCTGTGTCTGTGACTGTGTGTGTTCTAGGCACTGTTCTGTGTCTGTGGATGTGACTGTGTGTGTTCTAGGCACTGTGTTGTGTCTGTGGATGTGACTGTGTGTGTTCTAGGCACTGGGTTGTGTCTGTGGATGTGACTGCGTGTGTTCTAGGCACTGTGCTGTCTGTGGATGCGACTGTGTGTGTTCTAGGCACTGTGCTGTCTGTGGATGCGACTGTGTGTGTTCTAGGCACTGTGTTGTGTCTGTGGATGTGACTGCGTGTGTTCTAGGCACTGTGTTGTGTCTGTGTCTGTGGATGTGACTGTGTGTGTTCTAGGCACTGTGCTGTGGCTGTGGATGTGACTGTGTGTGTTCTAGGCACTGTGTTGTGTCTGTGTCTGTGGATGTGACTGTGTGTGTTCTAGGCACTGTGCTGTCTGTGGATGCGACTGCGTGTGTTCTAGGCACTGTGCTGTGTCTGTGACTGTGACTGTGTGTGTTCTAGGCACTGTGCTGTGTCTGTGGATGTGGCTGTGTGTTCTAGGCACTGTGCTGTCTGTGGATGTGACTGCGTATGTTCTAGGCACTATGCTGTGGCTGTGTCTGTGGATGTGACTGTGTGTGTTCTAGGCACTGTGCTGTCTGTGTCTGTGACTGTGTGTGTTCTAGGCACTGTGCTCTGTCTGTGACTGTGTGTGTTCTAGGCACTGTGCTGTCTGTGGATGTGACTGTGTGTGTTCTAGGCACTGTGCTGTGTCTGTGGACAGACTGCCTTTTATTCGGTTTTCAGGGGCCTTTGTGGGGGTCAGCATTTGTACGTTGAGCTGAATTCCATTTGGTTATGGAGTCGAGTTTCCTCTTGACTACTGGATGCAGTTTGGTGGTACTGTGCTGAGGATGTTAAATGTCCATACTCATGAAAAGTTTTGGTCTGGAGTCCTTTTTTCTTGATGGCTTTGTTTTTTGAATATCCTAAATATAGGCCAGTATTATTCTGAATACTGGATAATGAAGTAAGTTCCTGAGTGTTTGTGAAGGGTCCCTGTCATTCCTCTTTAAAGTTTTGGTTTGGTTTCCTTGTATGGCTGGTTTCATCTGGACTTCTGCTCTAACAATGTCAGCTCCACCGTGTTCTGAACCTATCTGGATTCTCTGTGGCTTCCTTCACGCATCTTGGCTCATCTATACTGTGGCTTGATTTCAGATTCATCCCAACAACTGTCTCCAGTTGTGGGGAAATCACTCTTAGTGTTCTTTTTTTACTGGTCCTGGGTACCAGTGCTTTTATTCTTTTTGTTGTTGCTTTCTTTTGTTTTTGTTTTTCAAGACAGGGTTTCTCTGTGTAGCTCTGGCTGTCCCAGAACTCACTCTGTAGACCAGGCTGGCCTTAAACTCAAAAATCCACCTGCCTCTGCCTCCCAAGTGCTGGGATTAAAGGCATGTGCCACCACCAACCAGCTTCTTTTTCTTTTTTTTTTTTAAAGATATATTTATTTATTTTATGCATGTGAGTACACTGTAGCTGTACAGATGTGAGCCTTCATGTGGTTGTTGGGAATTGAATTTAAGACCTCTGCTCACTCCGGTCGGTCCACTCACTCAGCCCCAAAGATTCATTTATTATTATACATAAGTACACTGTCGCTGTCTTCAGACACACCAGAAGAGGGCATCAGATCTCATTACAGATAGTTGTGAGCCGCCATGTGGTTGCTGGGATTTGAACTCAGAACCTTCGGAAGAGCAGTCAGTGCTCTTACCAGCTGTATTCCTTTTTATTTTTTGGTTTTAAGGTGTTTATTGTAGAAAGGCAGAGAGAGAGAAGAATAGAGAAGCAGAGGCCAGCCATGGCCACGTGGAGAGAGGGGAGAAGGAAGGGGGAGAGAGGGGGAGAGAGGGGAGAAGGGAGGGGGAGAGGGAGGGCAACAAGGGAGCAGGAGTAAGAGCAAGAGGGTAAGCCCGCTTTTATTCTTTATCCTGGTAATTTTAGTCCCATCTCTGTCCTTTGCTTCTCTCCTTATAGCTTTGTCAATTTTGCTGATCTTTTCAAAGAGCCAACTTCTGGTTTTGTTGATTTTTCTTTATCTCGTTTGCTTAATTCCACTTTAAACCCCGCCCCCTCTGATTATTTTATCTTTTGCCTGGTTTTGCCTTAGTTAACACTTTCTTCTGGATCCTTTGCACAGAGGGGTATTGATTTTAGTGTTCTTCCTATCGTACTTTGAAACATTCGTGCTTACAGGCGAGTCCACTGCGAGGGTGGATTGCCCACGTGTGTGAGTGCACTCTGTGAGGGCGGACTGCCCACGTGTGTGAGTGCACTCTGTTGAGGGCGGACTGACCGCGTGTGTGAGTACACTCTGCGAGGGCGGACTGACCGCGTGTGTGAGTGCACTCTGCGAGGGCGGACTGCCCACGTGTGTGAGTACACTCTGCGAGGGCGGACTGCCCACGTGTGTGAGTACACTCTGCGAGGGCGGACTGCCCACGTGTGTGAGTGCACTCTGCGAGGGCGGACTGACCACGTGTGTGAGTGCACTCTGCGAGGGCGGACTGACCGCGTGTGTGAGTGCACTCTGTGAGGGCGGACTGACCGCGTGTGTGAGTGCACTCTGCGAGGGCGGACTGACCGCGTGTGTGAGTACACTCTGCGAGGGCGGACTGACCGCGTGTGTTTTGTTACGCTGTGCTTTTTCTCTATTTTTTTTTTTTAATTCTTTATTTATGTGAGTATACTGCAGGTTTCTTCAGACGCACCAGAAGAGGGCATCAGATCCCATTACAGATGGTTGTGAGCCACCATGTGGCTGCTGGGAATTGAACTCAGGACCTTTAGCAGAGCAGTTAACCACTGAGCCATCTCTCCAGCCCGCTTTTTCTCTATCTTAAAGTGTTTTCTCATTTTCTTTAAAATGTCTTTGACCCACTCACGGTTTTAGAATACATGGCCATCTTCGTGTTTGTGAATCCGTCAGATCTCTGCCGGCTTCTGTTATAATCTACAGAAACTGTAGGGAATGCTTCCTTCCGTTCAGATACTCTGAGGTGAAGCTCGTCCTGGGACCTCACTGTTGAGCGGAGGCAGGTGTCTGTCGGGTCAAGGTTTACAGCAATGCTGTGGTCTTGCCTCCCTGTTTCCTCTGCACAGCTGTATCCATTTTGAAAGCTGGCATCCAAACTTCCAAATACTTGTTAATTCTTTCATTTCTGTCAGGTGTTGCTTTCTTGATTTCAGAGCAGTTGTTAGGTGCGGATATTGTTAGAGACTGGCCCTTTTGTTATTACAAAATACCTCCTATGGCATGTTTTTGTTGTTTGAAGGCCCCCTGCTTGGCCAGTATTGAACCCAGAGCCTCATGCATGGGACACAGTACCGCCAAGTTACCTCCCCAGCCTTCTTTCCTCTTTTTCCCTTGAGACTGGATTCACTATGTTGCTAAGGCCTGGAGCTGACTCTGCAGCTCATGCAGGCCCTTTGCTTCAGCCTCCCAAGGTGCTGAGTAGCTGGCCTACCCCGCAGCTGTGCTTTCGGCTTCCTCTAATATGAGCATAGCCTCTGTGGGTCCCCGTGGTTATGCCCTGAAGAGCAGCAGGCAGATAGCAAATTCAAGGCTACCCTGGGCTGCATTGCAAGAGCTTGTCTCAAAACAAAATAAAAAGCCAGTGAGCTGGTTAACCTGGGAGTAGGTGTTTGCTGTTGAGCCTGGCAACCTGATTTTGGTCCTTGAAACCCATGAGATGGAAGGAAAGAACCAACTCCTACATACTGACCGCTGATCCTCACTGGGGCACCATTCACTCACAGGAGTAGATAAATAAACATTGTGCTAAAATCAAAACAATCTCTGCCCTGTCGTCTGACTAAAGTTTGCTGAGTTTGATCTGTGTCGTTGTTGTTGCTCTTGTTTGGGTGTACCTGCTCTTTTACAGTTTTTAATACTAAGTATTTTAATATAGTGGTGTTTTTTAATTCCTTTAGTGATTTTTAACTATAGAATGATAACTATTTTTCTTAGTAGTTTTTTCCAAGGCTAACAATACAGATTTTAACTTATCAGAATCTTTTAAATTTTTACTAACTGTGTTTTGGTGAGATACAGAAACCCTTGTGTAATCCCCTCCAACCCCCCCCCCCCAGGACTGTGTATACATTTTGTTTATGGGGTTGCAAGTCTAACCATGTATCTTTGAATTGGTACTTTGTATTGATTTTACTCCTTTCAGAGGGAAGAAAGCAGAAGTTACTGTGTCAACCTTCTTTCTGAGTTTGGCTATCCTCTTTTCTGTCTGTGGGATTGAGTTCCCATCGCCAGCCCTTCCCCAGCTCCTCCTCTGTTGCTTTGGTGGCTGTATTATGGAAGGCGTGTTAAAACACCCCAAATAGCACCATAACATACTGTTTTTCTGTAATGCCTTTGTAAGTCAGTTAAGAAAGGTGTGTGTAGCCGGGCGGTGGTGGCGCACGCCTTTAATCCCAGCACTTGGGAGGCAGAGGCAGGCGGATTTCTGAGTTCGAGGCCAGCCTGGTCTACAGAGTGAGTTCCAGGACAGCTAGGGCTACACAGAGAAACCCTGTCTCGAAAAACCAAAAAAAAAAAGAACAAAAAACAACAACAAAAAAAGGTGTGTGTGTGTGTGTGTGTGTGTGTGCGTGCGTGTGTGCGTGCATGTGTGTATAGGGAATGTTTTTTTTTTTCTTGGAATATTGTTTTCCAGTGCAGTCCAGGCTGTCCTCAGCATCCCACCCCACCCTCAGTGCTAGAATGACAGGAGAAACCCACCATGCCCAGCTCCCTAGTAAGTTTTTGGAGTAATGTACATATAATTTCCTTTACGTATACTATATGTATATAGTATACATATAGTATTCTTATATGTATATAGTATTCCTATATGTATCATTCTTGTTATGTGCATTCACATGACCTCTGATGTCACCTGATTTCCACATGGAAAGCTACAGTTTCCCCAGTTCTTGTTTCTCTGGGGACTTTGTTTTCTCCTTGTGTATAAAGCTCTCTTAGGGGCTGCCTCCTGGCTGACCGTTATTTTTCCTTTCAGCACTTTGAATGCCCTCCCCCTGCCTTCTGAACTCTATTGTGTCTGATGAGAAGTCAGTGGCTTGTCTTACTGGGGGTCCCCTGTGAGTGACATCATTAGTCTCCTGCTGCTTCTAAGATTTTGTCTTTGTCTCTGACATTCAGCCGTAAACTGGTGAGGTGCCCGTGTTTCTGTACTTGGAGGTAAAGGAGCTTCTTGGATAAGCAGGTCTGTTTGGCACCTGTGGTCACAATCTCTGGGTCCTTTGCGGGTTCCCTTCTCTCCTCTTTGGGATGCTCACTATGCCTGTGCTGCTGCAGAACTTGGTGCTATCTATTTCTCAGATGCACTGTTGATTTTCCTTCTTTAGGCAGCATAATCTCTATGGAAGGATCTTGAATTTCGCTGACCCTTCCCTTGGCTCAGATCTCTCTCTTCCTCTCTCTTCCTCTCTTCCTCTCTTCCTCTCTTCCTCTCTTCCTCTCTCTCTCTCTCTCTCTCTCTCT
>NW_022196895.1:76065692-76076814 GCF_008632895.1 Mastomys coucha
CCTCTCTCCCTCCCCCCCCCTCTTTGTGTGTGTGTGTGTCTGTGTGTAGTTTGGATTCCTTTAATTCTCACTTTATATTTACAATGTTATTTTGAAGTTTTGTTTTGTTTTGTTTTTCCTGCGCAGTCTAACATCTCTTCACAAATCGTTTCTTGCTTTTTGTTGTTGTTATGCCCTCCAGGTAAAGACTACATTCCCACTTTTGTTTGTATACTGGACATGGAAAATCAATATTGTGACAGCCGTGGCACTAATCTCACACCTGGGGGAGGGTGTCTTATTTGCTGGTATCCTGGTTTGGTTGAATGGTGCAGTCTGAGCCTGTTGGTACTGACTGCCGTGCTTCTCCCTTGTCAACTTTGAGCTCACTGGCCCACCATACCTGGCTCCACTGCCTGCAGTGCTGGCTCTGCTGCTCTAACACTCTGGATGATGCAGTGCTGGCTCTGTTGGTGTAACACTCTGGGTGATGCTACACCAGCAGCTGGTGCCGGGGTCAGTAAGGCCCGTCTAAACGTTGCTCTGCTTTCGGGAGAGCTCTTAGCTGCCTGCTTCTTTCTCCTCAGCTGCTCATGGAGCCGCTAGCTGATGCTTCTTGTTGCTTCCTCTCTCCTTCAAAACAGGGTCTGGTCCTAGAGCCCAGGCCAGCCTGGTATCCACTGTCTTCCTGCCTCAGTTCCCCAAGTATAGAAATCATGGGTGTCCGGCCATGTCTGCCTCAGCTTCCTCCAGGTCCCAGGTCTTCCTTCTTTTGCTAGGACTCGTGAGCCCATCTGTCTCTTAGGGAGGGCTTTGAACTCTGAGCTGGTGGCAACAACTTGCTTTGAGGACAGGTACTGGAAGGTGACCTCTGCTCTTCCCAGCCTTCCCCCTCTGGTATCTGGAGTCCCTATCCTGTGTAAGGGACACCTAGGATAGTGACACATAGTGTCACCTAGGATTCTCGGCCTTACCCCTGTGTGGAGCCCCAGAGCAGAGGAGCTAAGCACGTGAAGGGCATGCCAACTGTGGCAGATCAGCCCTCATCCTGCAGCTGTGCTGGGAGCATACCCTCCACCCCCACCCCTGTGAGCTTTCTGTTACCTTTTCCCAAGACCTCCTGCTGCTTTTCTACAAGTTCTTACCTGACTGTTCAGTTTAACTTGAACCCCTGGGGCTAGAATTAGGGAGGACAGTTCATAAAGGCCAGCCCGCACACTACAGTGTTATTCTCTGTCAGTGGCGTTGAGGAATAAACTTGAGATGGAGTGTTCCATGGTGGCTTACTGTTGGAACTGGACACAGGGTTCCTAAGATTGCTGGGGAAGCAGGAAGCTTCCATTTTCAAATGAAGGCTCCACTTTGGATGGTAAAAGTGTTTATTCTGGTGCTTGCTGGGCCCTGCTGTTATTTTTGAGCTGTGCTGTCATGAACTTGAATGGAACTCTTCAGAACAGAGGTTGCTGTCCTATCAGCTACAATGATGGTGACATGAGCTCTCTGCAGGGTGACATGGCAGGTGTGGGTCACTGTACCTCCTCTCCCCATTGAAGGGAACGGTGCTAAGGAAAAATGTTTCAGGCCAAGCTGACCTCATGGTTCAGTGTTGTCTGTCCATGTCATTGATGGAGAGAAACTTAGAGTTGAGTGTTCCAGTCCTTTGTTGGTGTGTTAGTAGGATAGAGTTGGAAAGGACTCCTGAAATATGTGAGACAGAGAATCACCAGCACCAATAGCTCATACATAACAAACACTCCTCACCCCAGCTTCCCTGGCTCTCAGAGTACCTGCCACAGCGGTGTGGTGCCACACTAGCGGCAGTCTACTGTGACAGCCTTATTTGTGTAACCTCAAATCCGAGTGGGATGCCGGCCTCAGCGGTTGCTTGGCCAAGCAGTAGGTGCTCCCGGGCAGTTTCCTGGGGCACCCTGTCCCGAAGCTGGGAGAGGGGACTGGACACGTACAGAACCAGCGCTTGCAGCCCAGCTTCCTTGGTGGGCTAGGGCTGTGTTCCCAGAACGTTGATTCTGGGTCTCTGCGCCATCCTCTGGCTGAACTGCAGTCTATCCTATCCCTTGTCTGTCGTGGGTCAGGGCTGGGGTGAATGAGGACAGAGAGGGTGAGAGGGCCAGGAAGTTCATTTCAGCGGTTGCAGGAGGTCTTGGCTGTTCCCTTAAAGTCTATTGGAGGATCTGACCTGTAGTCAGGGTGGTGCTGCGTGGGCCACGTGTGGCTCCTGTCATCTTGCCATGCCCTGGGGGCTTCCTGTAGGTTTCCTGGGACTTGGGGCTCTACCTCGAAGTCTGAGTTTCTGTGAGCATTCAGTACAGCAAGGAAGGCCATGGGTGAATCTGAACCAGGCTGGCCAGGATTAGACCTTTTTATTTGTTTTTGTTTTTTTTTTCTCGCAGGGCTAATTTTTTTCTATAGACATCGTCACCAAGTTAAATTTGGACCCTGATGATGTTTTCCTTGAGCCATTTGAGGTTGAGTGGTTTTTTTCATAACTATCCAGACCTTGCTGTCAGCAGGCCTCATGGTCCTCCAGACAAAGAGCCCAAATAAGTTGCAGAACGCTTTATTGTCTTACCTCCAAGAGCACCCCCTTTATTGTCTTACCTCCGGGAGCACCCCCTTTATTGTCTTACCTCCGGGAGCACCCCGTTTATTGTCTTACCTCCAGGAGCACCCCCTTTATTGTCTTACCTCCGGGAGCACCCCCTTTATTGTCTTACCTCCAGGAGCACCCCGGTCTGCTCTGGACTTTGGCAAGCACGTGCTGGGGTGTGCTTTTGGCCTTCTCCTGGTCCTTACCTGGGAGTTTCTGGCTCAGTTGGTTTTCTGACCAGGGGCCTGGCCAGGCTGGGAGTCTCCAGACAGACAGTCTGGGGAAGATAACTGTCTCAGAATCTCAGGTGATCCGGGCAGACAGTCCTGCCAGGCAGCAGTGAAAGTCGATGTTGCTGCTGAAGAAACGGAATACAGCTGGCATTCGAGCCACACGGGAAAGTGTGGAGGTTTCAGCAGTTCGTTAAGGAAGATGAAAAAGCCAAGTGTAGGTGAAGCCCCACTCCGGAGACCCGGGAGTCTGAGAGCAGCCTGGATCAAGGCCCATCTCCCAGACAAATAAAATGAGGGAAGTTACCCTTTGTTTATTTTACAAAACATCCTTCCAGTACAGTCAACACAGACATTGCTGGGCAGGTCTGTTCTTCTTTGTGCTGAGCCTTTGGGGTCAGGCATGTGTCGTGTTCCATGCCTGTTGGGATGTGTCGCATAGTGTGCTGGTGAGACCCTGGGAGAAGGAGGGGGAAGCAGCTCTGTCAGCGGTCTAAGAAGGGCCTTTGGGTTTCAGAATGAGCATGCCTATGTGAGTCATGGGGAAGGGGCCTGGGAGGTGGCTCTGCTCCTGTGTTCCTGAGGCTGATGCTTCGTGAGTTCCTGTGCAGAGCCCTGCTCTGGCCTTGACTTGCCCAGCTGGGGCCCAGGTACTGTGCTTCCAGTTTCTTCTGATTGGTTTAAGGAGATCTCCCTTGATGCTGGTGTCCCCAGGATGGCGAGAGCTGTTCTAGATGACTGACCCAGGGGTCTGATGACTGCAGGCCATGGGATGCTCCTTTGTGGCCTCCCAGTGTGGCCTTGCCCAGTGGTGCTCAGGGAAAGAGTGGTCAGTGTCCGTTGCATCCAATGTGAATTCCTCTTTGCTCTCCCAGCTTCACAGACCAAGGGGTTCATTCTGGGTAGTGAGCGGGGTTCCTGCCATTTCCAGTCCATAGTCCAGACTTGTGACTCGGCCACAAGGGCACGTGGAACAGCATGAGAGCCACAAGAAACCTTTCCGGAGCTTGGAGGCTGTGGCTGTGGCTCTGGCATGGTAGTGCTGAGTGCTTTAGCGAGCTGGAGGGAAGCATTCCGCAGCATTCCCACTTGCCGGGCGGAGCTGGGAAGTGTTACACATCTTGCTGTACTGTCGCTGGAGTGGTCTGCCCTTACCTAGCTCTCCAGCTCTAGCAGCTCAGGCACCTGAGCCCCTACTTGATGTTAGTGCATCCGCTGCATCTTCCTGTGCATCTTCTCAGAGGCGAGCCTCACTGCTGGTCCAGGCAGGATGTGATGCACTAGCCTAGAGCAGAGCTGTCATTTCCAAGGTAGAGAGCCCTGTACCTTGTTCCTCACTGGTTCTGGGGTTCGCGCTGCCTTTTCAGTGGCTGGATGTCGTTGGCTTAAACTCTAGGCAGGGAGCTGAGAGAACCCAGGCCCTACCTGCCGGGGTTTCTGATACTGCAGAGTACATGGAGTGGGAAAGCTTTGCCTGAGTTGGCACGGACGAGCCACACGAGGGTGCTGGCGGGCTGCCGTAGGAACACAGATTGTATACCACAGGCGTCAGAGCTGCTCCAGGTAAACTGTGGGGCCTCAAGGTGGTATCCACCACTGCCCCAGAGATGAGCAGTTAAGGGGAAACAAAACCCAACCCAGAACCCTGGCCTGGACTTGGTTTCTTTGTGCTCTTGATGCTGTGATAGACCCAGGGTCCTTTTCTCCTCACAGCTGCTTTAGGGCTGCTCTGACTTCAGGGCTCCAGGAGGACTTGACCTTAAGACATGAGGATGCTGGGCTTTCTTCCGTGTGTTTTTTTGACCGCTTTCTGTCTGTTCCTTTTGCCTGTTTATACATCGGGGCATCCATCCTGTTGTACAGCATAGATTCAGAAGGACACTGGGGCTTTTATGCATGTTTGTCTTGGATTATTAATGTCTAAGTGTCCTGCAGAGCTCTTTACCTTTCTGTCTTCAGAAGGAAACTTGAGGTGCAGTATCTTCCGTATCTTCTCACCGCCCTTCAGGGACCAGGTATCCTAGGAGCCATGCTTGTCCCTCATCTGACCCTTGCTACCTGCTGTTGAAGGGCTGCCCCTGGTCTCCGGGTCCCAGTCACCACACACCACGTGTGACCATGTTGCAATGGGCTGATGAGCTCTTTCGTGTGCTCTGTTGGGAATCTGTTTTGTCTCTGGGGGTCAGATTAGCACTCCCTGAAGGTGCTGGGGGACACAGAGAGTCAGTGTGTGGGCCCCTGTAGTGCAGGCCAGCTCTGCTTGTCCTGCTTCCCGAAAGAAAGCTCCTTTCGGGATTGGGCTTCTCATCTGAGGGGCCAGAGCTTGTTCCTTAGGGGTATGATCAGGAGGCACTGGAACTGTGAATGAGTCCAGACTAGACTGGCATCAGGAAGACTGTCCATGAGCAGCTAACACTTGAGGCCTTAGCTGTAGATGGTGAAGGTGACATTCCCTTTCCCCTCATATGCCTTTATTCCTGTAGTAGGCCCTGTCAAATTTCATTGATGTGTTGATAACACAGGCCTTTGGGCCACATCCCTGTTGCTGAGGCTAGGGATGGAGGCCGGGGACGGGTACCCGCAGAGACCCAAACTCAGGAAGGCAGCTCTTTGTTGTAGAGTTTCTTCTGGGTCCAGGCTTTAATGAGACTTGTAATCTCTGACAGGGTGACTCCTTTGTGTCTCAGCCTAGTAAGTGGAGTGGGCATAGGGCACCGTCCTGCTGGGCGAGATAGTATGTGACACAATAAAATGCCATTGGTGCAGGTAACCTGGTGTAACCTGGTCTCTGTGCTCTCTGTGGTTTCCCCAGGCTACTCCTTTTTTTGTCCTGGTCTACTCCCCAGAAACGAAAAATTGCTTCCTTAGAAAAGCAAAATCCTTGGGTAGTATTAGAAATGGCTGTGTGTGTGTTGTCTGAGTAATTGGAAGTTAGATCCCGCCCCCTTTTTAGTGTGTGCCACACCACCATGTCCTGATTTCTTCTGGAACAGAGGGAGATGACAACCTGCTCATGCAGATGCAGAAATGCTGATGCAGGGCAGGCTGAGCCTCTGAAAACCCCAGGGCTGCAGATTTACTGCAATTTGCATGTTAAAGTCCGTCGTCCAGTTTTCCATTACAAACAGGGATGCCAGGGCAATGATGCGGTAGCTGTTTTCCTTACTACAGAATGTATTCAGTGGGCTGGGGTGTAGCTCGGGTAGAGCACTTGCCTAGCATGTGTGAAGACTTTCCCAGCCCCCAAAGTGAAATACCAAAAATAGAAAAGAAAGAATTCCACCTCCCCCTAAAAGCAGCCATACTGAGAAGAGTTTAGCATCGCTGGCATCTCTTGGCCCTGCCCACCTATACCTGCTGGAATTTCCCAGCCATACTGAGAAGAGTTTAGCATCGCTGGCATCTCTTGGCCCTGCCCACCTATACCTGCTGGAATTTCCCGTCTTGGACTTGGGATCTAAGAGCCAGGTCAGGTCTAGCCATGCCTCGTCCTCCCGGACGGCAGGTTCCCTTCTCACTGGAAGCTTCCACGATATTTGGTAAAGTGTCATTTAATTCATGTCATTGCTTGTGAATATTCCACAGAATCCATCATCAGACAACATGGGCTGGTGCTGGTGCCCAAGTGTGTAGTGAGAGTGCTGTGTGCTTGTTGATTGAGTCCCTCTCATGGCTGGAAAAGAGTTCAGACTTGTAGAACTGATCCTTGAACCGTTAGATCAGTCCCAGGAGGTGGGTTCATTAACCTGAGTGAGTGGAGACACATGGTTAACCAGAAGGCAGAGCTGTCCCTCTAACCCAGGTGGCAGATCCCAGAGGCTGTAGTACATACAGTTTCTTCCTAGAAGTATTGGAATTACTATTTGGTACCAAGAGTTCCTAGAATTGCTTCTGTTGGAATGGCCTCATCTGCCTACACTGCCCTCCCTCTACCTGCTCGTGTCTCCTCCATACTGACTGCCTTGCTCCCATCCCTCCTCACTGAATTGAACCATCCACATCTCCCACACTTACTCTGACCCACTCCATTCACCCCCCGCCCCCACCTCCACTGGCCTTGCCCTGGTCGTGTCTCCTCTCACTGGCTTTGCCCCATTCATACTTCACCACACTAACTTTGGCTGACCCCATTCATTTCTCCTCACCATGACCTTGCCTTGTCCCAGGGTTCTACCCCCTTACACTGACAGGCCCCGCCCATGCCTTGTCAGCATCTCTCTTGCCGTGATCTCCCGTCTGCTCGCCCGACTGAGGTACCTCTCTCCCTCTCCATCTAGACTTTGATCCTCATCATTTCTGGCACTGGAGCAGCTTTGCAGACTATGTGCAGTGTGTGCTGGCCTTCACGGGTGTGGCAGGCTACATCACCTACCTGTCCATCGACTCGGCTCTGTTTGTGGAGACGTTGGGCTTCCTGGCCGTGCTGACGGAAGCCATGCTGGGCGTGCCACAGCTGTACCGAAACTACCGACACCGCTCCACGGAGGGCATGAGGTAGGGGTGTTCCTCTGGAGGTTCCCACAGCACTCGCTGGGGCCATTGAGCTCTGACAGTATGGGGGAAATCACTCTGCTTAAACACATTGGGCCTTTGACTCTTGTCTAAGAAGATATGTTTGGGGGAGGCAGAAATTTCTGTGGAGGCCATGGCCCATCAGGAGCTGCAGAGCTTTCACGCAGGACCAGATACCTATACAACTGGATGTGACAGGGCATAGGACCTTGCCAAAGGTACTCCAACTATGGCTTTTTCACAGTGGGACTCACCATGGCCTACGAAAGCTACAGTGTCTGGCAGATGGGGATAGACTGTTGTCAGGATCGTACTAAGAAGTGTCTGGAGACAGGTGTCTAGCACAGGACGCTTCCCATAGACCATTGGAAAGTCTTGAAGAAAGCATCATTTCCTCAGCACTGGTCAGCTGGTGAGGAGGACGGAAGAGCACAGCCATGCCTTTAATCTGGCGCCATCCTTAAGGACGCTGTTTGACTCCACACTGAGAGCCTGTCTGCGTCTTAGAGATCCTATGTACTTCTGAGACTCCGTCCTCCTTCTGCCTGAGACCCTGGCCACTTCTCCCTACCCACTCCTTACTAAAGTCCATCCCACCTCTGGTGGCCTCCTTTCTCTGAAGGTCAGTGGAATCACAGGGTTCTGTTTTGTAGAGAAAAGCAAGTCCTGGTAAGAAGGGACAGGCAGTGGATAGTGCAGAGGTTTGGGGTCATGCCAGATACCAGGTTTTAATGTTCCTCTGTAGTTCTTATTGATTGCAGGGTTGTAGGGTGATGTTTATATGCACTTGTAGAGTGTAGATACAAGTGTGAGGCGTAGAAGTTAGTACCTGGTAGGCTCGAACATGATGCTTACACAGGAACGGCAGAGATTGGCTGGCAGTTGTGACTGTAGTGGATCACGTTTCCCTCATGAGGACGGATGGAGCCCTGAACTGAATCTGGATTTGTTTTTTTCTTACATCTGGTGGAGCTGTCACAGCTGTAGACAGGTGGGGCTGGTGGATGTGCAGGAGAGCAGCAGCTCTGGGTCCACGTCAGTGCCGATCATGGAGGAAAGCCACAGGGTGATCTCTGGAGGCCATTAACTTGTTGTTCCAAAACTCAAGTGTTGGGCGAGCTGTTTTCAGCTAAGAGCAGAGATGTTTTAGAGTCGGTGGTGCGGAGCCATGGAGAGGGGCCAGTGTTGGGAGATATTAGGGCCCCCTGCTGGGGCATCTTCTAGGGTCAGGTACTAGGCTCCCTCATGTGCATAGACGCTAACCAAGCTCCCCATACTGCAGGGCTGGCGCCCTTATTATTAGGATTGTCCCTCCAGGAATCCTAGTTGGGGATGTCGCAGGTCCTACTGTGTCCCTACCTTCTCGAGGGAGTGCAGGACTACCACGGGTCTATGGGATTGTGACTTTTTTTTTTTTAAGATTTATTTTTATTTATTTTATGTGTATGGGTACACTGTAGCTGTGAGCTATCATGTGTGGCTGCTGTTGATTTCAGGACTTCTGCTGGTCCTGCTGGCTCTGGCCCCGCTCGCTCCTGCGTAATTTACTGTAGCTGCCTTCAGACGCACCAGAAGAGGGCGTCTGATCTCATTACGGGTGGTTGTGAGCCACCATGTGGTTGCTGGGATCCGAACTCAGGACCTTTGGAAGAGCAGTCAGTGCTCTTACCCGCTGAGCCATCTCGCCAGCCCGGGATTGTGACTCTTGAAGTCATGGAAAGTGACGTTTCAGGTACTTCGTGTGACTGATTGAAAATGGGTTTAAGATATGTATGTGCACACACATAGATACTTCAGTGCACATAAGAAACAGAGGCTGGCTGGGCAGTGGTGGCTCATGCCTTTAATCCCAGCACTAGGGAGGCAGAAGCAGGCAGATTTCTGAGTTCGAGGCCAGCCTGGTCTACAGAGTGAGTTCCAGGACAGTCAGGGCTACACAGAGAAACCCTGTCTCAAAAAACCAAAACCAAAACAAACCAAACAAAAACAAACAAAAAAGAAGAACCAGAGTCTGCTGACAGATGGAAACAAGACCTTGTAGGGTTTATCCCTGTTCTTTAAGGACCTGCTCACGCCATTGCACCGTAATGGGGAAAATCTACAGAGGGACTTCAGTTCACCTGTACTTCACATATGGATTCCTGGGGCTGGGAGTAGGGAATGGGAGGAGGTGGTGCGGGGAATGATTAAGAATTGAGAGGGGCTGGGCAGTGGTGGTGCAAGCCTTTAATCCCAGCACTTGGGAGGCAGAGGCAGGTGGATTTCTGAGTTCGAGGCCAGCCTGGTCTACAGAATGAGTTCCAGGACAGCCAGGGCTACACAGAGAAACCCTGTTTCGAAAAAACAAAACAAAAAACAAACAAAAAACAGAATTGAGAGGAACTTGATTCGTCCCTTTTTGACTAATTTTAGTAGCTTCAGAGCAGGTTTCCTGGAAAGTCTTATTCTACTGTACACAAGTGTACAGATGAGGGCTCACACACACACATACACACACACACACAACCCCATAGGCACATACACATTACCCATCTTGGAGCTACTTTGAATAGTTTCCCTCTTGAAAAATATTAACTCGGCTGTGGCTTTGGAGCCGGTGATGAATGATGACGCTTTTGGAATAACTTTACTAATTAATGCAGTAGACCTCTGCAAGGCGGATCCTGTGTGTGTGTGGGGTGTTTGCATTCTTCCTCCTCCAGGTTTTACTAGAATTGAAGACTGTTCCCTAACAAGTAATTACTGGAGGGTGGGGGTGGGTGTAAACGAGGGAGGAAGCCAAGCCTTCAGCAGCACGGAAGAGGAGGGAGTAGCTGGGGAAGGCACTGGAAGTGCAGAATCGGGAGGGGGAGGCATGGCAGAGCCTGAACAATCTAGCAAGGAAGGGCTAGCTAGCAAGGAAGGCCGGGCCCTGGGGAGTGAGGATGGAGGCTGCGTGAGAGCAGAATGACAAGGAGGCAGGCAAGCTTAGCCCACGGACAGAGGGCGAGCTTCAGGCCCCTGAACCAGGCCACTCTGCAGGACCCAGTTGGGACTCTGGGCTCTCTTGCCATAGTGAGATGCTCCCAGAAACTCAGCTCTGCTTATCCTGTGATCATACAGGTCTAGCTGTGGCCCCCTGAGCAGAGGCCCCTCGCATTCATAGCCTTTTGGGAAATGCAGCATGCCGCTTCTGGGACATGTCTTGGTCACTACCAAACCTCTAGAGTCTAGTGCCGTTTGCTCTGTGAGAAGAAATGCTTCTCATAGTGCCCAGAGGAGAAGGGCCAGGTATCACCCTGACTAGGGACTCTGCTTGCAGAATAACCTGCCTGCAGAGCACCCAGGGGAGCACACTAGTGCATGCATGGGCTCTGGGAGTACACTGTGTTCTAATTTTAGCATCATCTCTCTATAGAGGTTGAGAAACTTGAACTCATTAGCAGCCTCGCCCATCTGACCCAGACTCCTCCACACTGCTTACATGTTTTCTGTCTTCCCTGATTTGCTTGTTCTGGTCATTACATGTCTGTGGAATCATATACTGTGTGACCTTCTGCGTCTGGCCTGAGCATCGTTCCTTTCTACGGCTTCATGATGTGGATGTTCCAGATGTTTATCTTCAGTTGACTCATGCTGTCCCGATTTCATAGATAAGTTCTTCAGGACATACTTTGTTTTCCTTTATAGCGAGAGCGTTGTAGGCATAGAAGGGCCAGGTCACGTGACGGCGTGGGTTGTGATCTTCTGTGGAAGTGCCAGCTTGTATTCCAGGGAGCACATTTTCACATTCCTGTAGTTGTATGGGGGGGGG